>NC_079416.1:14622519-14689751 GCF_026213295.1 Gadus chalcogrammus
AACATCTGGAGGAGTGGGTGGCGTTGGAATCAGCTTCTGGAGAGAGGACATAAAGCGGTCTCATCACAGAGGCCTCGTACCAGAAGTTAGCCTCTCAATGTTGGCCAGTCTCCCTTATTCCTGATGTGTGGATAACAGCAATCACTACCAGACTGAGCTGCGTTTCAGTACAACAGTAGTTACAAAAAATAGTCTGAATGTGTATGTAGGTTAATTGGATGGCTATCTCCTCTTTTCCTACTATTTTTAACCTAAATGCATCTTTACGTCAGTTGTAACAACAGACGAGGCTATCAAAGTACAACCCTTCGCTTTCAGCCCATGAACTACAACTCCCAACGGTCCCGTGTGCTTGTGTTTCCCCAGCTCCTGGAGCTACTGCATCCACCTGCTGTGTCTGGTGCTGGTGCTGGTCCTCCCTGTGCGGGCCAGGCGGCCCAGAGACGCGCAGCAGCAGGGGCAGCAGGCTGTGCTGGAAGGAGGCGCCGACGGGGATAAGGTGCACCAGAGCAACCCCCACGCCGCCACGGACAACAACTGCAACAAGAAGGACACATGAGCTCCACAGGGGGGCGCTGGAGGGCCGACCGCCCCGGCCCTCCTCCTGCAGAGCCAGAAGGAGAGCGGAGCTGGACTTAAGGAAGGATCAGTGAGCTCACTGGCAGAGTGGCCCAGTCCCAACACCAGGGACAAAGAACCAAATACAAGTGAACAGACTTCAGACTCTTGGAACAGAACAGACGGACAGCCTCGTTAGGTTCCCAACGTAGCAAAGAATGACTGGAATATTTAGTTGTATTTTTTTTATTTTGAGTATTGGGGGCAGTGGAAGAATGTATGCAAGGCGTGGGGATGGAGAGAGACAATGTGTGAGTGATTCTAGTGGTTCATAATTATAAGTCATAATTAATGGTTGCATACACTTAGTGGAAATGTTGCAGGGAATGTTGACCTGACTTCCAAGTGGCCTTAAACCCTCGGTGAACTTGACTGGTGAAGTGGTAGGATACTGAAAACCTCACCCTGCACGCACTGAGCTGCAGTCTCCATGCGGGGGGCGTTTAGAGAATAGAGGCCTTGGTGTGTGTGTGTGTGTGTGTGTGTGTGTGTGTGTGTGTGTGTGTGTGTGTGTGTGTGTGTGTGTGTGTGTGTGTGTGTGTGTGTGTGTGTGTGTGTGTGTGTGTGTGTGTGTGTGTGTGTGTGTGATGGGTTTGGTCTGATGCAAGAAGCCTCCAACAAATAGAAAAAAAAATACAATTTTATGGTCAGCTGCCAATTTGTTACCGGCCTTATATTTCTTTCCTTCTGTTTTGTCTTTCTGTGTCCAGTGGGCACACATTACACTGTATATTAACCTTTTTATACTAGAGATATGGATTGAAACACGTTTCTGGGATCAAATGCCTTTTCAACACGGCCAATAACGCCCCAGAGTTTTGGCCCGTCTAAATGAAAACACAGAGATAATTTGATTAATTACAGATTTGTTGGACAAAGTATATTTATTAAATCATCCATAAATGTAATGTTAATGTATTTGTTTTATAGATTCATGACACAGGGTTTTCTGTAATTTAAAAAAAATATATAGATATATATATGATTCTTCTGATGATTCCTATCGGCTATGTTAAATCTTTGCCAATGAAAAGGATAATCAGTATCAAAACCATTCCCTATGTTAAATGACTATATAATAGTCTAATAGTTGGTTTAAGTTGGTTTGTCTTCTCTATCATAAACAAAAGGTCTAGAGTTCAAAGGTCATTGGGTATTTACCATTGCATCCTTCACAATAATATGACATGTCCAGTAGCAATAATTGTCATTAGTGAATTGGATTGACGACAAAACCAATATATATATTAATGCTCTGTTTATTTCAAGAAAATTTGAATTGATTAATGTAACAGGGATAATATTATTCAATATTGGGAGAATATGATTTGGTAAGTTGTGTTCACTTCTTTGGTCTCCAAGTGTGTCTTTAATGTTCAAGTAAGGCTTCTTTCAGCAATTTTTTCATTGGTTCCTAATCTTATGATATTCTCCTAACAAGTCAATCAGTTAAAAAATAATTCATGTGCTTATGTTCTGTACTTTTACCAATATTTAATTTCCCATGTTTAATGTGTTAATGCACATGTTGAGTTTTCAAGCACAAAATCCCCTGTGTTTTAAATGTGTGCAATTTCTATAAAAAACAGACTGCTTGGCTATCATTTGATTTGGTGTGGGGGGGCTCTTTATCCCCTTGCACCCTCAATAACCTTGCATAGTCCTGCCATAAGTGTGTTTGTGCGTGTGTGTGTGTCTGTGTGATTTGTAAATGTTAATGTGGTTTACAGTACACTATATTTGTAGCCAGAGCCTCGGTAGGTAATGTGTGACCCAGCTAAAGGAAAAGGGACGTCTTCTTCCGACATAGCAAGTACTGCACTGCATGGCGACCAACCAGCAGATCACTGCACACCGTTCCATATGTCTCTAGTGCCAAATCCTGCGTGGCGCGCGTGTTTTGCGTGGGTGGGCGTGTGCCTGTGTTTCCATGTACACGTATGTTGGGTAACCCAATTGTATTTTTGTGTCAAAAGAAGATTGTGGAAAGATTTGTATTGCAGCTCGTATAAAAACAAATCGAATTTATGTGACTAAAGAGAAATTATTTTTCAACACTAATATAAAAACTTTTGTCTGCGTTTGTCTCTGTTGTTCTTAAGGCCTTCATAGGGTCTGTTGTGATGCTCATCCACATATCTCTGCCACTTTAACTCCTCTCTGTGGTGTTGGCCTTTCATCCTCTCACTAGCCTTCCATGGTGTCATTTGGAAGTGACAGGGTGAGGCAGTGGTGGTCGACATTGCGTCAATTGTCAGGTTGTTTGCGATGTTGTTGCTCAGTGCTTGTGTGGTTTGTATATACCTGTGTGAACGGTTGTTATGATGTGTTGTAAGCAGATTATAAAGATACACAGATCTTATAGATGTGGACAGGCTAAGTTTAAACATTTTCAGGTTGAAATGATTCCCCAAAATGAAACCAAAGTTTAATAATAAATAAATGTAAAAAAATAACTAAATTAGATTAAAAAAAATGCATAAAAAATAAAGCAATGGTAATATTAAATCAAATCCATATTATAAATTTTTCAACGTTAGATACCCATTTGACTTTTCCTTGTTAGTTGTGGAATTATGGGATTCAACGGCTTGCAGACCAACCCCTATTCAGCACTGAACAGATGGTAGATAACGGGAAACCTGACCCCGACCCACATCCTTCCTCCGGTCAGAAGCAGGTCAAGGTCACAGGCTCGGATTCAGATCAACAACGGAGGCGTCTGCCCTGGAAGATTCCCACAGTCCTCACCGCTCTTCATACTGTAAACCTCGTATTTCTAGACCCGCTATTTACTGATATTGCCTGCTGTCTCATGTGCAATCTTGTCAAACGTTACAGATGTTATCAGGTACCTGTTAGGAATACAAAGTAGTCAAACATAATCTCATCCACGCTTTTGTGAAGGATATATATATATATATGCATGCACATATATTAATAATATATATGTTACACATATATATATATATATAATATAATAATATATTTGAGGTAAATATAAGATTAACCTCAAATATATTAAAATATTGGGCTGTTCATTTCTTAGGCAATAAAACATAAGTTCCTAATATAATTGAGCCACTTATGCAGAAACAGCAGGAAGAGACAGAGCCGGGGTTGGCAACCAGGTTGCGTTTCGTGACTGATACACTTTCTGTTTTTTTAGTTCAGTTGGTGTTGTTATGTATACGATAACAACTGTTTAGTTACATTTCCTCCTTAGTGCATATTTTAAAAAATTAAAATATATCGATAAATAGATACTGTAATTTACATTTCTGAAATGATCTGGGAGGCCAAATAGTATTTGAGCTTGGCCCCTGACTCCCCAGCAGACTTTCTGGGGAGTCCAAGAAGACCTCAGGGCGGGGGCGGAGTTACCGGTTCACTGTAATAGTTGGGCACAGTGACCGGTTCACTGTAGTAGCTGGGCGGAGTTACCGGTTCACTGTAGTAGCTGGGCGGAGTTACCGGTTGACCGCAGTAGCTGGCGAGAAAAAAAGAGTTCAAGTAAACACACTAGTAGCCTCCAATATGAGCTGAAAAGACACCATTATCTCCACCTTATCCCGGTTAATCCGCCACAGAGCGACACGACCATCCTCTTCAGCTGATTAACCTTGGCGCGCAGGTCGTTTTTTCTCTGAAAGGTAGTTCACTTTTATTATTACCAACAACTTTAATAGCGAGAGCAGGCGGGCTAACTGTAGCATGATAGCTCCGCTAGGGAGCTAACGGGGCTAGCGTCAAGCTGTTGCTTCCTGGTGACGTCACGACCCCTCCGCCTGATCGTGTTCTTCTCTAAAACATTTGGTTAAACATTAACAGTGGGCAGTGGGCACAAGATAAACTTGAGCCATGTCTTGTCACACTTGTCTCTCACACATAAATACCCGCACCTTAGACTATAATATATTTACTATACTATAATATATTATCAGCGGGTTGTATTTCTCACACATCATGTAACGTTGGTAACATCAGTGCGCACGAGTTAAACAGTTTTAATGTGTGTGAGTTAGATGGTTTTATCTGTCCATCTGTAAAGAAACACCAGACCTGGCATGCAGAATATCATTTCGTGTTGTAGTTAGTGAGAAGTAGGATCTTGTGACCAAAGTTCTCATTTAGGTGTTTCCAACCACATGACCCGATATGTTAGACACTCAATGTGGTCTGGACTGAAGTTACACACTCAGTGAGGTCTGGTCTGATGTTTCCACCCAGATGTTGTCTGGTCTGATCTGATGTTTCCAACTCAATGTTCCTGGTCCATGCAGTTGACTGAAGATCTGCCTAGTGAAGGCACTCTTTTTGAGGGTGTATCTTGACTTCTTAGCGCCAGGGGGCCAGGTGGTTTCTCTGACGACAGGAGATACACACATGAATCACATGTTGATTGGTTGGATATAAACGAATCACTGTATAAATAGATTCTAAAAAGTTAAGTATAGAAATCGCATCTGCAGTTTCATCTTCCTCCGTCTATGCCCGGTCAGTGCGGTAGGCGCTACTGTGTTCGCGTGTGTTGCTTGTCTATTGTGTGTGTGTTGCGTGTCTATTGTGTGTGAGAGCGAAGGGGTGTAGAGTGAAGCCCATCCCCTCATTAACATTCAGAGGCTCGTCAAAGGGGGGATGCTGAGGTTGGTCCGGTGCTTCTGATCATCACTGACCGAGCAGGGATACAGAGGGGAGACCGTTTAACGTTTTTAAAAGCGAAAGCAATTTGAACTAGAATATAGGTAAGCTGTTTATATTTTTTCGCTGCATTTTTGTCTTTGCTTCCTGTTGGCTTAGTAGTTTTTCTATAGATTTGTCTCAGATATTGTGGATTAGTGGCAAGTTTGTGTCTCATTGCTCTCCCTTTAGCAATTTATATTTTATTTTGGGGTATTACTGATTTCTCCCAGATTCGTGTTTTAATTTGTGTTTGGTTCTTGAATTCACTGTGCTGAGTTCAGGAGGGTGTGTCCTGTCTCTTTTGTAAACAAAGGATTCTCTTTCTGTGTGTCCCAGTGTTGCCAATCACATCAAACCAATGTGTGGTTGTAGCCCTGTATGTATTTACATGAAGCACATTATGTTTGATTAAATATTTAAATCTGTTCCACAGAGGAACTAAAGTTGATTGAACGGCTTTAATTAATTGATGGACCTGTCTCCTTTCAGCCACACCTTCTTTTGAAATTTGTATTGACTTGGCTCCTGGCATTACCGCTCCTGTATGTTCATATGGTGAACATTTAAGTGCTTTAGCATCACATGGCGCCATGATGACTATCATGAAATGTCTGTTTTTTTCATCCAGGATGTGGGCAGTAGGCTGTAGGCAGGACATGATGGAGAAGACATGCTTTATGAATGATTAATGACCTTTTTATTGATCGTCTGTACCTCAGACAAAGCAGGATCAGATGGCCTGCTGTTCCTGCTTCCATTAAGTACTAAAACCTAATAATTGCTGTGGTCAGCGAGCTCAACAGATAAGCCACAAGCATGGGTGGCAAGACTGGAGACCATTTGTTGATATCTGGAGTCTGGACACACTGGTGAAGATCACAAACGAATTAACTGCAAGCTGCAATGATGCTGAAATATTACAAACTGAAACAATACATTTATTGATGCACAAATACTTACAAGTAGTATACATTTCCAACAAAAACGACAAACTGATGTGATGGTTGATCTTTGATCTCCAAAGTTAGGGTCGGGTTCTGTTCCTCAGATCAATAAACATACCTCTGCTAAGAAGCTCAAGAAAACCACAGGCAAGAGAACATGGCAATCCATCTGTGTGGGCTGAGTTTCCTTTGTCACTGTATGTGATAACCATCAAGTTGTTGGCAACACACCTATTACTACTTCTGTAGGCCTGTGTATTCTCTGTTTCCCATGGCTTCCCGGAGTCGTGGTTAAACGATCCGGTTAATTCGGGCCATTAAGCCATTAAGGCATGCATCTCGGCTTAAGAGGATTGACGTTTATCTCCTGGGCTCTCGCGGTCAACGTCAGTGTGTGAAATCTGAACTGTTTCTGGAAGGGGATTAGAATGCAAAGATGGCAGAATATGGTTCTGGCTGAGTGCTCAGAAGACAGCATCTAGATCTTTCTAATCTAGAGCCAGTTTGCAGTCTACTTGTAGGTGTGGGGTTTTAGGTTAAATTACAAACTAAGTTAGTTATTTTTTCTTGATAGACAGCTGAGCACACGTATTATATATCATATGTTGATGTTTATTGACCTTTATAAATCCAAGCATTGTGACTGCCCTCGCTTCTTGAAGTCATTTGAGAAGTCAAGGTCTTATTTTTAGCCTGAGCAGCCAGAGGGAGAAGCTAGGAGAGCTGGGCAACTCGTTACTGGCCACCACATCCCAGTAACAAGCCCCTAATCAGAGTTAACATCAGAAGGAGAGCTCCAAACCTTTTATTCTATTAAGGCTGAGATGCTCGTTGCTCATCATAGGCTACATGGAAGAGTTGCATTATGCTTTAAGGATCAGCCTACATTCTTCAGACTGAAGGTTTAAACGTGTCACTGCCTCTGGCTTATTCTGCTGCGATGGATCTCAATTCCTGGTGTTTAAACAATCATTAATCCGCTGAAAGTAGGCTAAGGTAGAAAACAAAGTAGTAGCCAAGAAGAATTTCTAAGTACCGTAGATAAACTTAAATTCCTCAAAAAGACCATACTTGTTGTGCTGTATTTAGCTACATTATTTTTGCTTGTATTAGTTGGGAGAAATGTGTCATAGCTCTTGTGTAGTCTGAAGACGATATTAATACAGACTTGTATATGGAAATATTAGACTAGCACATTTTTTCTAAGCACAGTCAAATTAGGTTTAAAAACCAAATCCTCATAATGCCGTTGTGCAGGACAACGGCAGGTAGAGAGCGTCACGTCCTACCCTTCAGTCAGTCATAAGAGACTGTGTGTGTGTGTGTGTGTGTGTGTGTGTGTGTGTGTGTGTGTGTGTGTGTGTGTGTGTGTGTGTGTGTGTGTGTGTGTGTGTGTGTGTGTGTGTGTGTGTGTGTGTGTGTGTGTGTGTGTGTGGTGCATGCTACCATGGCCTACTGCGTGTGTGGTAAATGCTACCATGGTCTTTACTGTGTGTGCACGCACGGGGCACGCACGGGGCACGCGCGTACGCACACGTACACACACACGTGTGGGTGGAGCATGCTTATCAGTCCCCATCCTCTGTCCCCTCCCAGCGGTGCCACGCCCGTGGTTAGTGGTTAGCCATGGACACCACCACCTCCATCAAGATGACCACGCTGGCGATCCAGAGCCTCTTCAGCCACGTGGAGGAGGAGAACCTGGCCGCCATCAAGGCCCACCTGGACAAGTTCAAGGAGGTGGACGGCCGCAGCGATGTGAGTACACATTGACGACATGTAGCAGACGCTTTTATCCAAAGCGACTAACACACACACACACCGACGGCGGTGTCAATCACGCAAGGGGACGGCCAGCTCGTCGGGAGCAGTCAGGGTGAGGTGTGTTGCTCAGGGACACCTCGACACGGGGATCCAACCAGCAACCTTGCGGTTACAAGTCGAGCCGCTCTACCTCCTGGGCTAAGCCAGTACGCATCGGGGGGCTGCTGGAGGGGGGCTGCAGAGGGGGGACTGCAGAGGGTCGCGGGGGGGGGGGGGGGGGGGGGTTGCTGAGGGGGGGCTGCTGAGGGGGGCTGGAGCTGTCAGTAACAAGTTACATGATGTTCCTCAAAGTATGAATAAGGCGTGCAAATTATAAATAATGCAGCAATAGTTATTAATGGATATATTCAGTATTGATTTGAACATATTGTGTCTGGTCGTCTAGCTCACTAGCGTTGGGGGGCTGGAGCTGTATAAGTGAAAATATATCAAAGTGTAAATGTACTACTGAGTGATAAATAATGCAGTAATAGTAGTTATCAATCTATATATTCATTATTGATTTGAACATATAGTCTGTAGGATGTTTTTCTACAGGTTGTTAGGATTTCTTTCTTATCTTTTTTACTTTGTATACATTTTATATTTAAAGTAAAATAGAGTCATGCCTACAAAGGGCTTGGTCTATTCCTCGTAATACTTTGGAAAGTATTTGGATTGTATCATTATTGTTTCTTATATTGCGACAAGTGGATTTTATGGAAGTTCATAATTAAGAATGATGATTATTATTTATTGCATACATTTAATTATTGCCGTCTCTGTCCCCTTTTCTCCTCTCTCTCATTCTGTCTGTCTGTCTCTCTCTCTCTCTCTTTGTCTCTGTCTCTGTCTCTGTCTCTCTCTCTCTCTCTCTCTCTCTCTCTCTCTCTCTCTCTGTCTGTCTGTCTGTCTGTCTGTCTGTCTGTCTGTCTGTCTGTCTGTCTGTCTGTCTCTCTGTCTCTCTGTCTCTCTCTCTCTCTCTCTCTCTCTGTCTCTCTGTCTCTCTGTCTCTCTGTCGCTCTCTCTCTCTCTGTCTCTCCCTCCAGAACGGCCAGACTCCTCTGATGGTGGCAGCAGAGCAGGGGAGCCTGGAGATCATGCAGGAGCTCATAAGGAGGGGCGCCAACGTTAACCTGGATGATGTGGTAAACACACACACACACACACACACACACACACACACACACACACACACACACACACACACACACACACACACACACACACACACACACACACACACACACACACTGTGGGATTGTGCTTACTTCCAAGCGTTTGAATCAATTAATTAATATTCACTTGACCCACCCTCCCCCATGACAACATGTGACCTTTTGGCCTTGACCTTTCACCCCGCTGATCTCACAACACTGTGGCTCGGTACACAACCATTACGAGCCGTAATGACAGCCCTCTGCTCGCTCTAACCTTTGCTTCCCCAAGTAAATGACAGCATCCACTCACCGGCCAACACCCCACACCTTCCAGTCATCAGTCCCTGCCTCTGCTATTACACACTCACCCTCGCTGCACGGCACACTAGCACACACGCTCGACTCCTGAGAGAGAGACGACCGGAGCGCCTTCTCTCTTTTGCTTTTCCCCGGACCCTTGTAGCAGCTCTCGCCTCCATGAGTCTCTGGTATGACCAGCTGGTAGGTGCAGTCGGTTCGCCTCCGTACCTCCGCACCCTGCTCCCTAATCCCCTCCCTGCCGCGTGTGTGTGTGAGTGAGTGAGTGAGTGTGTGTGTGTGTGTGTGTGTGTGTGTGTGCGTGAGTGAGTGTGAGTGTGTGTGTGTGTGTGTGTGTGGGGGGGGTACTCGCCTCTGACCGCTGGCTCTGTGCAGGACTGCTGGACTGCACTCATCTCGGCGGCCAGAGAAGGCCACCTGGAAGTGGTGAAGGAGCTACTGGAGAACAATGCCAACCTGGAGCACAGAGACATGGTAAGAGTCCTCCTGTCCTCCTGGACCAGGGAGTACCAGGAATACTGCTGCTGCCTGGTTGCTAGGGAGACGATGAGGCTACAGGGAGTACCAGGAATACTGCTGCTGGCTGGGTGCTAGGGAGATGATGAGGCTAAAGATAGTACCAGGAGGATTGCTGCTGCCTGGGTGCTAGGGAGACGATGAGGCTACAGATAGTACCAGGAGGATTGCTGCTGCCTGGGTGCTAGGGCGACGATGAGCCTAGGGAAAGTACCAGGAGGATTGCTGCTTGCCGGAGGCTAGGGAGACGCTGAGGGGTTTAAAGACCAAACACACTTTAAAGTTGATTTGAACTTTAGTTTAAAAAAGCTAACTTCACAGAAACACGGCATGTTTGCGCAATCGTTTTACAAAAGGTTAAGCTTTACAAAAAATATTTTAACATTTTCACAAAACAGCAGCACAGGAGGGCATGTTTTGTGCTACTTTATTCTTGCTTGTAATACTTCTGGCTTATTACTAGACGGTAGTTCCTGTTGCCTGTAATGGTCTCTGTCCTCGTTGGGATGAGGCCATATCCATTAGTCTAGAGACGGCCGCAGGATGACATTACCTTCCTGCGGATGCTCTCTCTGCTCGTAATCCCATTAAATGAACTCCGGATGGCCCGGCATCACAGGGAGCTACGGAGCACTACTGATCAGCCCAAATACTAAGCTCCTGCATACGTGTACACGTCTCTTTAGTCACTGGACTATTACAGTTACATTTGACGTTTACATTTAGGGCACTTAGCAGACGCTTTTATCCAAAGTGACCTACTTACATTAGTCTGAAGTTAGAGAAACTAAGATATATTGCTTTCGGTACAATAAGGACTATTATCCATGTAGCATGAGTGTTGTTGAGCAAATGTACCCATGTAATATATTTGTATGATATGTGTTGAGGGTTGTGAGTTGGAGACACACGTGAGGGGCCATAAAGTGCACATTAATCAGAGCAAGTAGTAGCCATTAAATTGAAGTCGGATGGCATTCAAGCGAAGAATAAACCATACATATCTGACCCTACTGTCTATTGGAGGACATGTTTTCATGTGAGTAGCTCGCATGATTGTGAGTCAGCGGCTCAGTCCCTGCTAGAGGAGCTGAGTAAGGCTGTAGGGGGCGTGACTCAGAGCCTGCAGCCCTGTAATGACAGATTACAGCCCGACCACAGTGGGCCGCAACTGCGGCTGGCTCACTGGAAAAGGTTTCGCATCCACCATAAATACACACTAGCAACAGTTTTTCCTGCCGCCCTATTTGCTAATAACTCACCTGCCTGAGACCTGGTTAAGTGTTAAACGCCGTTTTGTGTGGTCATAGTGTTCTCTTGTTTGATTTTATGCACTGATTCAGCGCTTGTATTCAAAGATCACATTTCATCATTCATTTATACGTCATTCATTGAAATTAATGTTGCAACTACCTCGCAGTTCATGGAAAAAGGCCTAGAAAAGGAAATGCGATCCTGTAGTGCACGTACTTTAACCCCTCAACCAAATGTTCCACATCGTCGTCATGAGACTGCTTTGTGTTCACAGGGGGGATGGAGCGCTCTGATGTGGGCCGCCTATAAGGGCCGCACCCCCGTGGCCCAGATGCTGCTGGACAAAGGAGCCAACCCCAACATCACAGGCCAGGTACTGGACCTTACCCCAACCTTTAGGACATGTATTAATCGGTTGGAAAAGTGTTTGCTGGATGGTAAAAGGCTCTAGCCGGGACAGGACTTACGATGTATACAGCTAGGCCCTGGTTACCGCTAGGTAGTGAGTCTGTCTTCTGTCCCACAGTACAGCGTGTACCCCATCATCTGGGCTGCCGGGCGCGGCCACGGGGAGATCGTCCATCTCCTGCTGCAGCACGGGGCCAAGGTCAACTGCTCCGACAAGGTACCTCAACCTCAGCCTTTATGAGGACCCATAAGGTACCTCACCCTCAGCCTTTATGAGGACCCATAAGGTACCTCACCCTCAGCCTTTATGAGGACCCATAAGGTACCTCACACTCAGCCTTTATGAGGACCCCTAAGGTACCTCACACTCCTTCTTATGAGGACCCATAAGGAACCTCACTACCCACCTTATGAGGACACATAAGGTCCCTGACTATCCACCTTTATGAGGAGTGTGAGGGCCTGTTTTCGGTTTATCTTAAATTGTTCTATTGTGGATCTGGATAGACCTCCTAAAGTGAAACCATGAGCCAGGCGTGTGTCCTTTGTTTGAGTCTCTCTGGTCCTCTCCTCAGTACGGCACCACCCCGCTGATCTGGGCGGCCAGGAAGGGCCACTACGACAGCGTCATGCACCTGCTGGCCAACGGAGCAGACGTGGACCAGGAGGGGGCGGTAGGTTGTTCGCCATCATGTGGTCTGTTCAGGGCGTACTCACTGATCTGTATTTACTGTTTAGTTAGGCATCCATTTCCTTCCATAAAAACCATTAGGCATGCATTAAAAAATGACACATGAACTTGTGTTTGCTATGAGAGGGTCCAGCCACACCCTCATTTTCTGTTGACTTCTAATACATCTGCACTAGTGAGACATTGTTAAATGCTAAGATGTTATGAACAGATAGTCTCTAGTGAAGCTTACTACAGGCTGTGACCACCCTGCGGTCTCCTCAGAACTCCATGACGGCGCTGATCGTGGGCGTGAAGGGGGGCTTCACGGACGTGGTGAAGGAGCTGCTCAAGAGGAACCCCAACGTCAACATGACGGACAAGGACGGCAACACGGCCCTCGCCATCGCAGCCAAGGAAGGCCACACCGGCATCGTCCAAGACCTGCTGGACGCAGGCACCTACGTCAACATCACCGACCGGGTGAGACCCCTCCACAACGACCCCACACTCAACCCTGAACAAGCTGTAAATGGGATGTGGGTGACCCAACACTGAGTCTAATATCCGACCCCTTAACCTTTAAATGGGATGTGAGACCACAACACCAAGTCTAATATCAGACCCCCTAGCAACAACCCATCACTGAGTCTGGCATCAGACCCCGTAACGCCTTAAAATGGGATGTGGGTGTCTAACGGGGTCTAACGTGTCCTCTCTGTCTCCCTCCAGAGTGGGGAGACCATGCTGATCGGAGCTGTCAGAGGAGGCCACGTCGAGATCGTCCGAGCCCTGCTGAACAAATACGCAGACATCGACGTCCGCGGCCAGGTGAGTCCTGACCCCGCCCTGCTAGATCTGAGTCCACTGGGATGGAGACCGGTGGTTGTATCGCACACCAGCACACCAGCACTGCTCCCAGTATCGATGTCACCATGTCTCTGACCTTACCTCCTGGGTTCCCACATTCTTCTTTTTAAAAAGTAAATCAAATGTTAAGATAAGGATGCATGCGTGCCCCAGTGGTGTGCCGCCCCCGGTGGACTGGTAGCGCCACTGCATTCAGCCCTTCAAATAAACCTTTCAAAACAATGGTCACTCAAAGTCAAAGCGCTTCAAATATTGGCTGAAATACAACCATTCATGCACACATACACATTCACACACCGCCGTGTCTTGCTCAGGGACACCTCGACCCTCGACGCTAGGAGGAGCCGGGGATCAAACTAGCAACCTCCCGGTTACCAGTCAACCAGCTTTACGTCCTGATCCCTCCCATGTGTCACATAGTGCACCTCAGTTATCACTCAGCACCGCTGCTGGGGTCACAATGCAAAAAGGTTCGATAGTTAACCATCGTTAACTATCTAACCTAACTCTACTCTCCTAATGCTGCTGATTCACTTTGTCTCATTGGCTATATCCTAAGCCAATTAGAATGCTTTTTAGATTCCATAATCTCTATCTGCATAAGTCAACTATTTCACTGAGGCTTCTTTTCCGCTAAATAAAAGATGAACCTTAAAATATGACTTAGGCAATTATGCTATGAGGCTAACGCAATGTTATATATAGGGTTTTTATTATTATGATTCAGTATTTTTCTACCTTTTTAATGTACCTTGTTTTTTTTAAATGTATTCTAACAAGATGAACCCATTGGTAGCCAGATATTTTCTATGGGCCCTTGTTGTACTGTGCCATCATTGGTCTTAATGTGAACGTCTTCCATCTCCTCCCAGGATGGAAAGACTGCCCTCTACTGGGCGGTGGAGAAAGGCAACGCCACCATGGTCAGAGACATCCTGCAGTGTAACCCAGACACGGAGAGCTGCACCAAGGTAATCCCCTGGGAAACTCAACACACAACATTCTTCATTCCTCCTCATCCTCCTCTAGGCAAGAATAAAATAAACACATTAAGGGACTTGGATGTAAGCAGCTAAAGCCAGCTATGCACTCACTGTTTTACTGTGTGTGTGTGTGTGTGTGTGTGTGTGTGTGTGTGTGTGTGTGTGTGTGTGTGTGTGTGTGTGTGTGTGTGTGTGTGTGTGTGTGTGTGTGTGTGTGTGTGTGTGTGTGTCCCAGGAGGCAGAGACTCCCCTCATCAAAGCCACCAAGATGAGGAACATTGAGGTGGTGGAGCTGCTGCTGGATAAGGGGGCCAAGGTGTCCGCGGTGGACAAGGTAGTCCTCCGAATATCCTCACTTTTTTGATGACTACTGTAGTAAAGATATGAGTGTGGTGGGTTCTGACTATAGCAAGACATGCCTCCATCTGGGTCTCAATTTTTCTTTAACGTAACATAAGATTATGAACTACAAATTTCTGATTTTGTTTTATCATTGTATCAAATAGTTTTTTATGCTTGGCTTTTTAATATTAAAAAATAACAAACTTGTGATAGATTAAAGGTGAAAATAGATGGAAATTATATAAGTACACCTAAGGATGCATGTTCAATATGAGTTCACCGTCTCTTCTATTGCCTTTGGTTCTGTGTGTTCTACAGAAAGGAGACACGCCCCTTCACATCGCCATCCGGGGGCGGAGCCGTAAGCTGGCCGAGTTGCTGCTGAGGAACCCTAAAGATGGCCGCCTGCTGTACCGGCCCAACAAGGCCGGGGAGACGCCCTACAACATCGACTGCACCCACCAGAAGAGCATCCTCACGCAGATCTTCGGAGCCAGTAAGAGCAGAGGGCCTCTGAAACATCTGGAATGAGAAGAAGTTATGGTGCTTGTTTCTTAACTGATCTCGTCCTTATCTTCCCTGTGCATCTGTTCCTCCTTCATTCCCTCCCGTCCACCATGCTCTCTCTCTCCCTCTCTTATCTTCTACACTTCTTTTTTCTTAACCCCTCCTTCCTTCCTCCTCCCTTCCCCCTCATCCCTCCCCCTCCTCCTTCCCTCCCCCTCCTTCATCCCTCTTCCATCCCTCCCTCTCGCTCCCCCTCTCTCCCTCACCTCCTCCATCCTTCCCCCTCCTTCCCTCCCCCTCCATCCCTCCCCCTCCTCCCTCCCTCCCCCTCTCCCCTTCCAGAGCACCTCTCCCCATCTGAGTCGGACGGGGACATGCTGGGCTACGACCTGTACAGCAGCGCCCTGGCGGACATTCTGAGCGAGCCCACCATGCAGCCGCCCATCTGTGTGGGGCTGTACGCCCAGTGGGGCAGCGGCAAGTCCTTCCTGCTCAAGAAGCTGGAGGGTGAGAGAGAGACTCAGGCCGGTCCCAGCAGGGAGGGATGGGAGGGTTGGCCCAGAGAGGGTGGTTTAATGGGCAGTGTTCGTGGTTCCTCCTTACTACCGGGAAAAGGGGCATCCGCACAATAATAAAAACACATCCAATTGATAATTGATAAAAAAGCAAAAGAAGAAGTATGTGTGTGTGTGTGTGTGTATCGATATAAAATAATTGGTAAAGCATTTATTTTTCTGAGATCCTGTATGATATAATGTAGTAGTAAGATGACTTGAAGATGAACGCATATGCACCAAAGCCCCTTCCCTCCCCATGTCCCCGGCCCCCCAGACGAGATGAAGACGTTTGCGGGCCAGCAGATCGAGCCCCTGTTCCAGTTCTCCTGGCTGGTGGTCTTCCTCACCCTCCTGCTATGCGGCTCCGTGGCACTGGTCCTGGGCTTCACGGGGGACCCCAAGCTCGCCATCGCCGTCTCCCTCAGCCTCCTCGCCCTGCTCTACATCTTCTTCGGTGAGCTGGAGGGGTGTGGCTCCGGGGGGGGCGGGGAGTCTGATAGTGCCTAATGCCTATAATAATGCTTATTAAAATACTAAAACGTACAACAATGTTGATATACAATCTTAAAATGGGCACAAAAATATGCATGTTCACAATGATGGAATGGAAAATAACTATGACGGCAATTTTGATTTTAGTCAGTCATGCTGTGCCCACTAGAGGGCAGCATAACGCAACAATAGAACATGAGACCATTAGAGCTGAACCAGAACACCATCAAGTAGCGCAGCGGCCAATCACAGGCAACCTCCTCACCTGCAGTTGACTTACTGCACTTTAATTGGTTGTTGTATCTGTAATGATGACCTCATCTGTAATGTGATGACCTCATCTGTAATATGATGACCTCATCTGTCACTGGGTGAGATTGCTGACTCCTGCGCTGATCGTCCCCCTGCCCCCTGCAGTGCTTGTGTTCTTTGGGGGCCGGCGCGAGGGCGAGAGCTGGAACTGGGCGTGGGTGATCAGCACGCGGCTGGCCCGCCAGGTTGGCTACCTGGAGCTGCTGCTCAAACTCATGTTCGTCAACCCGCCCGAGCTGCCAGAGCAGACCACCCGCGCCCTGCCCGTCAGGTGAGGACCCTCACACACACACGCACACGCACACACACACACACACACACACACACACACACACACACACACACACACACTTGACACTCACGCACGCATGCACACACTATGCAAAAACACACTAGCACAACGATTTGATTTAAGGAAGTTCAATTTTAAGATTGACATTTTTATTATTTATTCCATTAATAGACTAAACATCTCTCTCCAATCTATATCTCTCTTTATCTGTATTAATTAAATACATCATCCAGAGTAGTATCAACAGGAACTTGTCAACAAGGTTTTGTTGTGAGTTCACTCGTGACTCGACAGCCCTGGGGGGATTGGCTTGGGGTTAGACCCTGATAATGCCCCCACCTCTCATCCCTGAACCCGGGCCTCTGACCCCATCGTCTGTGTGTCCCACGCCAACAGGTTCCTCTTCACTGACTACAACCGGCTGTCCAGCGTGGGCGGGGAGACGTCCATGGCGGAGATGGTCGCCACCCTCTCTGACGCCTGCGAGCGGGAGTTTGGCTTCATGGCCACCAGGCTCTTCAGGGTCTTCAAGAACGATGACATCCAAGGTGAGACTCATCCTGACCCTCCAGCCCAACACACAGTCCACATGTTCTTAGTGTGTAACTCAGTGTGTGTGTTACTGGCTACGACAGGCCTTGTTTGCTGTTGCATCGCCAACATTTAGTAGAAAAGTACCAAACGTGTGCATTACATTTAGTACATAAATGTTGACACGACGTGTGCTTGAGTAGGATCACGCCTCTCTCACTCCTTCCTCAGCTTATCCTAATGCCTTCAACTCACACTCAAATGGACCTGCCTCCCTTAATCCTCTAAGAAAAGGCTTCTGGCGCTGCCACCTATTCTGTGTATTCCTGTCACCTTCTTCTCTCGTGTCCCTCCCCAGGTAAGAAGTGGAAGAAGACGTGCTGCGTGCCGTCCTTCGTGCTGTTTGTCGTGGCGCTGGGCTGTCTGCTCACCGGCCTTGCCCTGCTCGCCATCTTCAAGGTAGGTGCCCCTGAGGAAGAGGAGGAGGAAGAGGAGGAGGTGGAGGAGGAGGAGGAGGAGCGGGTTATAGCGAGGGGAAGACGGCACAGTGAGAGTAGTATGCATCTTTAAAGAGTGTTGGGCTGCCTTCCCAATGAGAGGTCCTTATTGAATCACTCACTCCTAAATCCTATTAGGGGTGTTTTTGTTTTCGAGCTGCATTTGTAATACTTGCCTCATATTGCCTAAGAGATGACGTGGTTTATCCAGTTGAATTTGATTGAATTATAACTTCTTAAGACCCCCATACTACACATCCCTTTCCTCCATTCTCTTCATGTGCTCACATCAGAGTTTGAGACCTTTATCGGATCAATGATCAGCAGATTTACTGCTGTCTGTGGTTCCCAGTGGAACATGTCCCAGCTCTGGCGTCTCGGTACGACTGCGTCTTGACCCGCTGTGATTGGCTGCTGACCCTCAGGTGGACCCGCTGAACCTGACGGTGAACGCGGTGCTGATCGGCATGGCCAGCGTGGTGGGCCTTGCCCTGCTGCTCAACGTCAGGACCTGGTGGCAGGTGGCCGACTCGGTCCTCAACTCCCAGAGGAAGAGGCTGCACCGCGCCGCCAACAACCTGAACGCGCTCAAGAGCGAAGGCTTCATGAAGGTACCAAGGGAGAGGGGGAGCCCTAGGAGGAACACAGGAGAGGGGGAACCATGGGAGAGGGGGAACCACGGGAGAGGGGGAGAGACAGGAGAGGGGGAGACACGGGAGAGGGGGAGACACGGGAGAGGGGGAAACACGGGAGAGGGGAAACCACGGGAGAGGGGGAACCACGGGAGAGGGGGAGAGACAGAAGAGGGGGAGACACGGAAGAGGGGGAGACACAGGAAAGGGGGAGAAACGGGAGAGGGTGAACCAGGGGAGGGGGGAGACACAGGAGGAACACAGGATAGGGCGAACCATTAGAGAGGGGGAGACACAGGAGAGGGGGAGACACAGGAGAGGGGGAACCATCGGAGAAGGGGAGACACAGGAGAGGGGGAGACACAGGAGAGGGGGAGACACAGGAGAGGGAGACACGGGAGAGGGGGACACACCGAGAGGGGTTATGAGGAGGAGCTGTCTACCACGTGCTTCTGTAAACAAATTCTCCCCCTCTAGGTTCTCAAGCAGGAGGTGGAGCTGATGTCCAAAATGGCCAAGACCATCGACGGCTTCACGGAGAACCAGACGCGCATGGCGGTGATCATCGACGGGCTGGACGCCTGCGAGCAGGACCGCGTGCTGCAGATGCTGGATACGGTCAGCGAACATCTTGTCTTTGTGTCTTTTTTTTGTGTTTTTTTAGGAGATTCTTAAAGAAGACCATTGAGAACATATCCTCTCTTACAGTAAGGGCCTGGCCAAGAGCCCAAACACTGAAAAAACACAATCAAAATCCGGTATTTTAAACATAATGAAGACATTATTCAATATCCGAGAGAAAATCATGGACTTAAAAGCATAAATTGATCCCTGATTGGCCAGTCTCCAGGCTGCGGTCTGCTGGAATGAGGATTGTCAGAAGCCAAGCCAAGTCCTAACTGCAACCAACATTTAGATCTGTATTGTTGTTCAATATTTAGCAGTGCCTGCCCCAATTCATAGCTGGCTATGATTGCTTTGAATTATCATTAGGCTTTCCACTCAAATATTTTTATATAATATATTTCAATGCCTGAAATAGAGCCGGAGCCTAAGACAGGCTCCTACCGGGGCCCCCTCCCGAACTCATTCAGGCTCCTACCGGGCCCCCCTCCCCAGCTCAGACAGGCTCCAACAGGGGCCCCCTCCCCAGCTCAGAAAGGCCCCTACAGGGGCCCCTTCCCCAGCTCAGACAGGCTCCAACAGGGGCCCCCTCCCCAGCTCAGACAGGCCCCTACAGGGGCCCCTTCCCCAGCTCAGACAGGCTCCAACAGGGGCCCCTTCCCCAGGTCAGGCAGGCTCCTAGAGGGGCCCCCTCCCCAGAGTGTCTTCACAGTGGGCCCAACCGGCCCCCTAACAGTTCAGATCCCCTCTAAAAGCTGCAGGGATGGAATTTCCCTCTGGCAAATGTTGTTATTTGCTGGAGTAATTCTCAGCGGTGGGGGCAGCGTCCTGCACACTAATCGAATCTGCTCTTCCCGGAAAGCACCTCGCGCTTCTCCTCATGAAAGCGTCTCCTGTCTGAGGGCCTCCGCTCGACCCAAACCACCCTCGCATTGTGAGCTGCTGCTATCAGTACTCCTCTGGGAGCCCCTCCGGCTGTCTCTAAAGTCAAATTATATCAAATCATTAGAACGACATTATGAGTGTTTTTATGTGTTAATCCAAAGATACCGCAGCATCTGCGGTATCTTTGCATTCATTCATAAGCGAGGCCGTGGATCACGCTTGGTCTGAGATTGTTGTTGTGTTTACAGAGCGCAGTGGAAATCCCCCCTCCCCGAGCGTGCAACCGTTGTTGGCACTTAATGTACGCACCCATTGTGTGTTGTACGTCCTGGCACTTAAAAATAATACTCAGCATTGTGAGAGGGGTGGGTGTTAGAGGCTGAAGTGACCCATGGTTGGATCAGTTAAGGGTGTGTAACGCTGCTTGACATCAAACTTTCAAAACGATGATTGATGAAACCGGTGTTGCTCTGCAGCAATCACAACGCTCACGTATGATCAGTCTGATCACCATCGCAGTCGACTCCAAGATGGTGACCAGTGCTCTTTCTCCTTCATCTCTCATTCTCTCTCCTTCTCCCCCTCCCTCCCCCAGGTGCGGGTCCTGTTCTCCAAGGGCCCCTTCATCTCCATCTTCGCCAGCGACCCTCACATCATCATCAAAGCCATCAACCAGAACCTGAACAGCGTCCTGCGGGACTCCAACATCAACGGCCACGACTACATGAGGAACATCGTCCACCTGCCCGTCTTCCTGAACAGCCGGGGGCTGAGCTCCGCCAAGAAGCTCTGCATGGCCACGCCCACCAACGGAGACGTGCCGCCGGCTGAGGGTACGGGGGGGAGGACACACACACACACACACACGCGCGCGCACTTCAACACGCACACACACACACGCACGCACGCCAATAGACAAAAACAGATGCACACCCACACCGACGCACACACGGACACACACACACACACACTTAAGCACAAATACATTTAAGCACAGACACCGAAAAACACAGACAGACAGACAGACAGACAGACAGACAGACAGACAGACAGACAGACAGACAGACAGACAGACAGACAGACAGACAGACAGACAGACAGACAGACAGACAGACAGACAGACAGACAGACAGAAACATCGACACAGACAGAGAGACACATCGACACAGACAGACAGACACATCGACACAGATAGACAGACAGACACATCGACACAGACAGACAGACAGACAGACAGACAGACAGACAGACAGACAGACAGACAGACACATCGATACAGACAGACACATCGACATAGACAGACAGACAGACAGACAGACAGACAGACAGACAGACAGACAGACAGACAGACAGACAGACAGACAGACACACTTAAGGCAAGGCAAGGCAAGGCAAGGCAACTTTATTTATATAGCACTTTTCATACACAAGGCAGACTCAAAGTGCTTAAGCATATAGCTACATGTAATAACAAGACTTCTTATACCATTTACGTAGGTAGTAACTGAATTATTTATGTGTTTACCCCGTTCTCTTCCTCGTCTCCAGGGTTGATGGAGGACATGGACCGGAAGCTGTCCCAGAGCAGCATCACAGACCAGGCCAAGTTTGGCAGCAAGAACGCCTTAAACCGCAGAGTAAATGAAAGCACACAAAGCCTTTCTCCTCCTCCCCGTATTTAGACCTTATGATATACACTCACCCGCAGAACAGAGGAGACACTCGTAAACACAGCATGACCTCCAGGGAGACTCTCAGGGGCATTAACGATGAACAACAGCAAACACAATGCTGGTCATAAATTACTGGACAAAACACAGCGCTACATGACATGGAATGGGTAAGCTCTTCCAACCCCACCCTAGCTGTGCCGGCGCGTCGCACGCTAGCTAAATAGAACACACGGAGTCCATCGGCCTGTTGATCACTTCAGCCCTGCAGTGAGGAGGGCTGCAGACAGAGCGAGGGAGGAGAACTCTTCTGACCCCGTATAACCTTCTCCTACACCCTAAGATGTGAAAGAGAGGGGGACGGAGCGAGAGCGACAGAGAGGTAGACAGGATGTGAAAAGAGAGAGGGAGAGACGGAGAGAGAGTGAGGGAAAGAGAGACGGGGTGTCAGAGAGAGGGAAAGAGACAGGGTGGGAGAGAGATACAGGGTGTGTGTGAGAGAGAGAGAGAGAGAGAGAGAGAGAGAGAGAGAGAGAGAGAGAGAGAGAGAGAGAGAGAGAGAGAGAGAGAGAGAGAGAGAGAGAGAGAGAGAGAGAGAGAGAGAGAGAGAGAGAGAGAGAGAGAGAGAGAGGGGTTGCGGAAGAGCGGCAGGGTGTGAGAGAGAGGGAGAGAGACGGGGTGTGTGAGAGACGCGGAGAGAGACGTGGAGACAGAGTGCGACAGGGTGTGGGAGAGACGGTGTGTGTGCGAGAGACAGGGTGTTAGAGACAAGATCTGATAGAGATAGGGTGTGATGAAGCGAGGGGGAGAGAGAGACGGGTTGAGAGAGAGAGATGGGGTGAGAGAGAGGGAGAGAGACAGGGTGACAGGGGGAGGTGGCGGGGGGTTCCTGGCTGTGCGGCCTGAGAGCGGGGGTAATTGATGTAATGGCTGTTTATCTCCCTGCTGCGGCGTCCCATCCTAATGACTGGGCTTAGCAGCGGTGGGTCTGGTGACAAAACACTGGCACCAGGGGCTGCTGGCGGGGGCCTAAGTGTCTCCGCTGCCATCACCCCCCCCCCCCTCCTCTCGCCGTCTTGTTTGTTTGTGCACTCCCCGCCCCCCGTCCCCCCTTTAATCAAAGAACAACATGCTGTCGTTTCGCTCCCTCTCACTCAAAGCCTGCTAATTACCGGCAGTGATGAGCACGTGTGTGTCAGTGGTCTGCTGTATCTTCTGCACGGTGCACACCTCCCCGGGTCTGACTCACTGCAGCAGAGAGGTCACAAGACCGGAGTCACGAGCCTGGAGCCAGACCCAGACTCACACGCATCCGCCTCATGGCCCCGATCTCGATCACATCTCAGTCCGTAGAGGGAGGGGGAACGTCTCACCCGTAGCTGGAGGGGAACTACTCAGACCTCCTCACCGCCAAAATATAAACATTTCTACGCTGTTGACGCATGAAATGGAAAAATATAGAGCTGGAATACATGAAGACTCATTTTATATAAGTTCATGTTAATGATCATCTAGCCTCTCTTTGTCATAAGGCCTGCAGCTCCTGGGACCTGATTGTTACTGATCAATAATCCATGTTGATATCAGTGGTGTGACATTGAGCCCTCCGTTCCCCAGGACACGTACCGGCGGCGCCAGATGCAGCGCACGCTGACGCGCCAGATGTCCTTCGACCTCACCAAGCTGCTGGTGACCGAGGACTGGTTCAGCGACATCAGCCCCCAGACCATGAGGAGGCTGCTCAACATCGTCTCCGTCACGGGTAACGCAGCGCTCCTCCACCCTCTCCTCCTCCGTCCACCTCCACCCAGGGGTACACTGAGGTTCCACCTCCACCCAGGGGTACTCTGAGGTTCCACCTCCAACCAGGGGGACTCTGAGGTTCCACCTCCACCCAGGGGTACACTGAGGTTCCACCTCCACCCAGGGGGACTCTGAGGTTCCACCTCCACCCAGGGGTACACTGAGGTTCCACCTCCACCCAGGGGTACTCTGAGGTTCCACCTCCACCAAGGGGTACACTGAGGTTCCACCTCCACCCAAGGGTACACTAAGGTTCCACCTCCACCCAGGGGTACTCTGAGGTTCCACCTCCACCTAGGGGGACTCTGAGGTTCCACCTCCACCCAGCGGGACTTTGAGGGTTTTTACACCTGATTCGTACTGGAAGCCAGTCACCGTTTACGTGGCACGCTGCTCCCTACAACGCGCGCGTTTGAGAAGTGTAAATCTTCTTTACTTGAACGTTCTGTTTAACGTTCTGTGCAAGTTTCTCATTGCGACGAGGTCCAGGAGTTTACAGAGGAACTCGCACTCGCTCCAACAGCATGTGTTCTAAAACGTCTTGGTTCGTCGTTAATGGCAGGTACCTTCACCAGTAGCTAGGGGCCATTGCCTAGCGTGCTCGCCGTCAGGTAACGCCCCCCGGCCGTGCTGCTGTCACAGGCAGCAGCAGACAACATGAAGCCACTGACTTACCGACGCAGTAATCGCCGCTGCCACCAGGGGGCGGAAGACATTGTCTGATTTGTGTTTACGAAGTTTTTACACCAAAGTACACACAATACTCCACAAACCCTTCGTAAGTATTCAAGATAGGAGGTGATTAGAGCAAATTAATTAACGCTACTAGTAGAATCCATGCATCCATCCCAAACACATTAGAGTGTAGAGCTGCAGCGTGAGGCCTGGCCCATCGGTGTTCCCACAAGAGCCAATCCCCTACTCTGTCCCTGGTAGGTCGTCTGCTGAGAGCCAATCAGATCATCTTTAACTGGGACCGGCTGGCGTCGTGGATCAACTTGACGGAGGAGTGGCCGTACAGGACGTCCTGGATCATCCTGTTCCTAGAGGAGACCGACGGCGTCTCGGACCAGGTCTCTCTGAAGAGCATCTACGAGAGGTACACACACACAGACAGACACTCACTCCCTCACTCACTTACTCACTCACTCACTCACTCACTCACTCACTCACTCACTCACTCACTCACTCACTCACTCACTCACTCACTCACTCACTCACTCACTCACTCACTCACTCACTCACTCACTCACTCACTCACTCACTCACTCACTCACTCACTCACCCACCCACTCACTCACTCTCCTCATCCTACTTTGACTTTTCAGGGAGATGTACAAACTAAGCAACCAAAGCACATATATCTCTTTCTTTTTTATTATTTCATTCTTTCTTGTGATATACTCTTGCCCTCAAGCAAGGAAATATCTACCTTTCTAGCCCAAACCAATCCTTTTGTATATTTGTGTGCATTATTGCTTTAATTCTGGTTCTATGGCATCGCCCATCACTGTCTCTATCACTTCAAAACGGCTTCTATCAAACATGGTCAGTAGATGGCAGTATAAGCTCTATATCTCAGCACAGGGAACCCTGGTCTTACAGTCACTGCCAGGGGCTCATGGAGCCAAACCACAAAAGGCCATAGATTAAGAGGTCTTGTAATTGATCATAATACGCAATATAAATGGTGATTGTGTACAAATCACCCGTTTGTATATAAAACCCATCAGTGAGTGATTCAAAGCAGCCTTTTTTTAAATGCCACTTCCAACTTATGGGGCCTTTACGTTAGGCTTCACAGGCCCCGAGTCAGGCCTGAACACGGCCGGTAGGAGGATAAAGAGCATCAGACGACAGCGTGTTTGTTTCTGCGGCGGTTGCCATGCATGAGAAGTGGAGGGCGGTAGCAGGCCGGTCGTCTGATCTGGGAGCTGTTGTTCATCAGTGGCTGGCCTTTAAAGGTTGCACTCTGTCACAATACACTAGCGCCTGGGACTCCCGCGGCAGAGAAGTGTCACAGGCGCTTACTGTCAGCCGCTCGGCCAGCCTGAGTCAGAAGCACCCCCCCTCTCCTCTAACACACACCCCATTGCTCCCCGTGATGCTCACACACACAAACACACATATACACATATACACATACACACACACACAACCCTCCAAGCACTTTCTGTAATGCGAACAGCAAACACACACATATGCAATCACCCAATCGCTCTGTGTAATTCTAACAGCAAACACACACACACACACACACACACACACACACACACACACACACACACACACACACACACACACACACACACACACACACACACACACACCCAATCGCTCTTGTGTTGCAAACAGCAAACACACACCCAAGCGCTCTGTGATGCTAACAGCGACGCACCCTGACTGGTTAGCCCGCTGCTCCAACTGCTAGAGCCTCAGTGGTGATGCGCAGGCATCGCCTGGCCTGGTTTGCTATTTCTATAGCGTCCCAGAGTGATGTTTATACGCTGTCGCAAGCGTTTAGGGTTTGAGCGGAGCGGCCGGCGCCACAGGGCCTCGTCGGTGAACACATGAGAGCACGTCGACGCGCGCCCTCTCTTTATCACTATCTGGATCGGATGTCTTTTCTCGTTCGAGCGTGACTCCATCTTAAACGTTGTCTACGGCTAGGGTTTTTCCACCGGACTTCAACGTTCTAACGGTGTGGTTGAAAGAGACGAAGAACGTGCTAACGGTCTAACATATGCAGAGGAGTGTGGTCCACTGCCGGGCTCCACCACAGAGCTGCAGTCGACCTCACGTGAGGCCGCGCTGCGGCTGCAGCGCTGCTCGTTACCAACGGTCCTGCCCGGGCTTATCTCCCCCTCGCTGGTTATCTGAGCAGAGGGCTGCAGTGGTTCTGCCGCAGCCATCTAAGGGCCGGCCCTAATGATGATGACAGGAAGCCTCAAACGGGGCTAAACAGGGACGCCTCGCCTGTAGCCCTTATCTCTGGCGCTGATCTGCAGCAGATAAGCCCCCACCCCCTCTCTCTCTTTCTCTCTCGCATCTCTTTCTATCCCCCCTTCTTCCTCTTTTTTGTGTTCCTGTGATCTGAGAGTCCTTGTCTCTTGTTCTAATGTTTTGCTCCTCGTTCTCTTCTCTTACTCCTCCTTGGAGAGATACTCGCTGGAGCTGAGCTTCTCTCTGGCCCCCTCCCAACCAGAGAGTCATCTCCTTCCTCACAAAGAGTCCACTCCTTCCTCTCTCCACCCTCCCCACCAGAGAGTCCTCTCCTTCCTCCCAACCAGAGTCCTCCCCTCCCTCCCAACCAGAGTCCTCTCCTCCCTCCCAGAGAGTCCTCTCCTTCCTCCCAACCAGAGAGTCCTCTCCTCCCTCCCAGACAGTCCTCTCCTTCCTCCCAACCAGAGAGTCCTCTCCTTCCTCCCAACCAGAGAGTCCTCTCCTTCCTCCCAGAGAGTCCTCTCCTTCCTCCCAACCAGAGAGTCCTCTCCTTCCTCCCAGAGAGTCCTCTCCTTCCTCCCAACCAGAGAGTCCTCTCCTTCCTCCCAACCAGAGTCCTCTCCTTCCTCCCAACCAGAGAGTCCTCTCCTTCCTCCCAGAGAGTCCTCTCCTTCCTCCCAACCAGAGTCCTCTCCTTCCTCCCAGAGAGTCCTCTCCTTCCTCCCAGAGAGTCCTCTCCTTCCTCCCAGAGAGTCCTCTCCTTCCTCCCAGAGAGTCCTCTCCTTCCTCCCAACCAGAAAGTCCTCTCCTTTCTCTCCCTCCTCTCCTTCCTCTCTCCTTCCTCCCAACCAGAAAGTCCTCTCCTTCCTCTCCCTCCTCTCCTTCCTCTCTCCTTCCTCCCAACCAGAGAGTCCTCTCCTTCCTCCCAACGTCCCCCCCCCCTCAACGTCAGACAGTGTGTACTGTCCATGCAGCTCAACCAAGAGAAACCACGCTCAGCGACCTTATTATTTGATTATTCAAACCTAACTTGAGTACAATCTGCACTAATCCGTAAATTCCCCCGCACCACGAGGCCATGTGAACGCCGGAGCCAGCCTGTTATTCTGAGCTGCGGCCTCCGGCTAGCCTGATTGAGTTTGTCTGTTATCAGCAGCAAACCAAAAGGCAGTTGAGGCTGTGTGTTTGTATCTCTGTGTTGACGCTTGTGTGTGTGTGTGTGTGTGTGTGTGTGTGTGTGTGTGTGTGTGTGTGTGTGTGTGTGTGTGTGTGTGTGTGTGTGTGTGTGTGTGTGTGTGTGTGGTCTGCACTTGTGTGTGTGTGTGAATGCTCACACGTTTTTTGTGTGTGTGTGTGTGTGTGTGTGTGCATGCTTGTATGTATGTACGTGGCATGGCACGGGTGTGTGTGTGTGTGTGTGTGTGAGGTATGAACGTGCGGTTCGGATGTGTGTATCTCGCACCGCTGTGCGTGCCCTCCTGTAGGAGCGGTACTGCCCCCCCCCCCCCCCCCCCCACGCGCTGATGGCTAAGTGAACGTATTAGTGGTGGAGCGAACGCGGGGTGAGTCAGCCCTCTAATAGGTCAACTGTCGCAGCGCATCGCAGTCACGCCATGGCGGCTCCTCTTCCTCTGCAGGACGCTCAGTGCGCCGCAGCACAGCGGACCCTCGCCCGGCGCCCCTCGGTGGGTTCGAACTGCGGACCTCCGATCGGACTCTGCTGTTGTCGTGTGAATCGATTATACAGCTGACGAGGGGGATCGCCGCGTTCTTCAGAAACACGCCGCTCGCGTTTAAAAATAAATACGAAAACACTTTAACAGAGTACGTCCCCAGACACGCATCACACACGCTGGTGTAATGAGGTTAGTAAGAACGGTGGGGGCGGCGGTTTAGATTTAAAGAGGCAGGAGGCCCTCTTTTCAGCGCCGGCTGGCATGAGGCTGGGGGCCTTCCTCTTTCACAAGCAGGGGAAATACCGCCTCCTCAGACACGCTCTTATCGTGTTCTTCAGCATTTCTCACAGTGCGCGGTCAAAATGGCTAAAAGCTGTTTTCAGCGGCTCTGCCTGGCAGTGGCTCGCTGTGTGTGAAGTTCAGTAGCAGGACGGACCAGAGGAGAAAACACGGAGCGCTAAGTCCTCTATCGGGACGCTGCTCCAGCCTCCAGACTAATCTGATGGAGAATGCCTTTGCTTGGTTCCTTTTTTTTTTTTTTACAAATCTGCAATTTTGTTCTTTAACCAAGAAAGTTTGTGACCTGAAGAAGAGTTTTCTTGAATTTAGCAACCTCACACGCACGGACAAGCATCGACCATGCATACACACACACCGGGTCGTTTCTGGGCCCAGAGTCCAGGTCCTGAGTTCTGGGTCTGGGTCCTTCGTCCCTGGGTCCCTGAGTCCTGGGCCCTGAGTCCAGGTCCTGAGTTCTGAGTCTGGGTCCTTCGTCCCTGGGTCCCTGAGTCCCTGAGTCCTGGGCCCTGAGTCCTGGGCCCTGAGTCCTGGGCCCTGAGTCCTGGGCCCTGAGTCCAGGTCCTGAGTTCTGGGTCTGGGTCCTTCGTCCCTGGGTCCCTGAGTCCTGGGCCCTGAGTCCAGGTCCTGAGTTCTGGGTCGGGGTCCTTCGGCCCTGGGTCCCTGAGTCCTGGCCCTGGGTCCAGGTCATGGGACCAGAGCCTGGATCCAGGATCCGGGTCTGAACCAGCTCTGACATCTGGTGCCCTGTCTCTGCCAGGCCGCCCCCGCTGCACACAGTACTCTTTCCTGGCGTGGTCCCTGAATATGTTCTCTTCACTAACATGCACTCACACGCACACACAGACACACACACACACACAAGAATGTATGCACACACACACACAACAGACTGAGAACACACACACTTGTGTACACATACATTTGCATGACATATACGCTCAATGCAACATGTGTATACAAACTTAAGTAAACACAGGAAACCTGTCACAATTTCTACACACCAAACCTGCTTTCCTCACACCCCCGCACACACGGAGCTGTGACAACAGTGTAGGAGCATATGCCCTGGGTCCTCTGGGAACCGGTATAATTAATCAGATACTAGGATGCAAGCGGTGCTTAGCTTGGTACACACACGCACACACACACGCACACAAACACACAGGAAACCTAGCGTAAGAGAGCTAATGTAGGTTCTTAGAAGTCTGACTTATTTCTGGACTTCTTATTTTTTGCACCAATAATTACATTCTTCTTCTTCTTCTTTTTTCCCCCCGCTTCCTTCTCGCATCCTGTTCTTCCTCTGCAGACCCGCCCCTCTGTTAGAGCCAGCCGCTTCTCGGACCCCACCCTCCATACGCACACACACACCCAGTAATGAGTGTGTGTGTGTGTGTGTGTGTGTGTGTGTGTGTGTGTGTGTGTGTGTGTGTGTGTGTGTGTGTGTGTGTGTGTGTGTGTGTGTGTGTGTGTGTGTGTGTGTGTGTGTGTGCGCGCAAGGCTTCCGTGCAGCCTTAATTAGAGAGACTCCTGTCCCGAGCACTAAAACATTAAGATGACACCCTCGTCATTCACCACTCCTTTAATCGGCACAATTATTGTAATTTGGTCGCAATAACGTGTAATAATAAAAGCGCTGGAATAAAAGCGCAGGCAGCTCTTAAAGAGAAGCTCTTGAGTTTCTCAAAAAACTGGCAGAATCCATTTGTTCTCATCGGATCAATACTTCTGAACTTCATCTGCCTTCTTGGGAGAAGACTTCGCTCTTATTCCTCTGGCTGTTGTTCAGGTGTATACACGGTCTCCAGCCTCGCACCAGATGAACTGTGGAACACTCCTGGTCCTCCTAATGTCTGTCTGTCAGTCTCTGCAGCCTTGTCCTCATGTCTGTCTGTCTGTCTCTATAGCCTGGTCCTCATGTCTGTCTGTCTGTCTGTCTCTACAGCCTTGTCCTCATGTCTGTCTGTCTGTCTGTCTGCTTCTATAGCCTGGTCCTCATGTCTGTCTGTCTGTCTCTATAGCTTGGTCCTCATGTCTGTCTGTCTGTCTGTCTCTGTCTCTGCTGCCCTGTCCAGCAGCAGGACCCCGAGAGACGGATCTCAACAGAATAAAAACTAACTCTCAGAGCCGCCCTAAAGCACCCCTGAATTTGTTTAAAGACAATCAAATCAAATAAACAAAGGCGGCGAAGAGGCAAACATGCCCCCCTCCTCCCCCACCTCACCGGGGGAGACACCTTCTTTATTTAGCCTACACACACTGGGTCACTGGCCCCCACCCAGATGCTGGTGGTCATGTGTTGACGGAGGGACAGCGGACCCTGAGCAGCGCTGAGGGCAGTGGAGCCCAGGCGGGGGTGGAGGGAGGGAGGGGACAGGACGGAGGAGGTGGAGGAGGTTGGGGTTGGAGTGGGATCTCTGATTGGTGGATTCCAGGCAGAGTGTGTATGTGGTGGAGGCCAGGGGGGGGATGGGCAGCATCATGTGGGTGCTCTCACCTGCTGGGTGAAACCCGGGGGGGGGGGGGGGGGGGGGCGTCAGGGGGGCTTGCTTGTCTCAGGTGTGGCTGCAGGCCCCCGGGGCAGGGGAGCTGCTCGGAACACGCACGCACGCACGCACGCACGCACGCACACACGCACGCACGCACGCACGCGCGCACCCCTATCTACACACACACCTATATACATACATACATACATACACACCAACACACACACCCCTATAATGCTCACACACTGCCCTGTCAGGCCCCTTGGCTGTTATGCTGTTTGTGTTTTCAGAGGGAAGCCAGTAATCTGGTGCTGCTGTTGTGACCGCTGTCTGTGTGTATTTAGGGTGGCGTCCTAGGTGTGTGTGTTTGTTAATTTGCTGAGCTGTTTGGGTGTGTGTGGGTGCATGTGTTTGCTCGAGGCCTACGTTGTTGATCCTCAAGCCCTCAGGTGTTTGCATGACATTGGTGACTAACGCGTGAATCAGCCTCCCCCTCCTCCCATCACCAAACCCCCACTGAGCACTGGTCACAAACCACGTGTGTGTGTGTGTGTGTGTGTGTGTGTGTGTGTGTGTGTGTGTGTGTGTGTGTGTGTGTGTGTGTGTGTGTGTGTGTGTGTGTGTGTGTGTGTGTGTGTGTGTGTGTGTGTGTGAGAGACAGAGCCTACCCTGCATCTCCACGCTGTTGCAAAAATGTGTCAATTTCGATGTTATGTACACACTAGTATTACAAGTTGAACAATTTGAAGTTTGTGTGCGCCTATTCTGTCAAGTGAACTCGACAAGAGCATTCTTTGTAAGCAAATCCTTAAAGCCCTTTTCATTCCTGTTGCTAAGCTCCGGTAGGATTAGACTGAGAGGCACGATCACATGAACACCTTTAATGTGGATTTAGAATAACCACGCTAGCATTTATGGATTCAATATGAAAAACAAGGACCTGTCCCAAGGTGATGGACCACGGAATTCTGTCAGAAAGTCAGAAATGTACACTTTTTGGGCCGCAGGGAAAACCAAAAGTATTTGTTTTAAACCAGTACGACAGTGGTAACGATAGCTATGCTGCTGGTGTACTAGTAGTCCATAAAAAGAGCATGTTGGCCCACATTTGTGCCTATAGATACAGTGGCCTGGTGAATTAACACGTTCTGACAGTTGTGGTTTTGTTTATCGACCTGTGGGTGTGTGTGTGTGTTTCTGTGTGTGTGTGTGTGTGTGTATGTGTGTGTTTCGTTGGAGTGTGTGTGTGTGTGTGTGTGTGTGTGTGTGTGTGTGTGTGTGTGTGTGTGTGTGTGTGTGTGTGTGTGTGTGTGTGTGTGTGTGTGTGTGTGTGTGTGTGTGTTTCGGTTTGTGTGTTTGTCTTCAGATGTTTATCACATTTCACACACTGTTCTCACTAAAGATTTATCCGGGTCTGTTTTGTTGTTGGTTTATTTTTATCATATGGCAGTTAAGTTCAGTTTAGGCATTTATTTGATCACCCACTCAGAGAAACTGTACAGAGAAACTGAAACTTGATTAACTGCTAAGATAAACATTATGTTAATAGTGGCTGCGGAACCATTTCCGTCTTTGTTTGCAGTGTCTGCATACTGTTTTAATGTCGTACCAGGCCATTGGTCATTGGAAGTCATACAAAAGTGTGTGTGTGTGCGTGTGTGCGTGTGTGTGTTTGAGCCTACGCTGTGTCTCCAGGCCGTGAGAAAGAGCACGGGTATCTCTGTTTTAAAGAAGCTTTTCATTCTGGGCACGGCCGTGCGGCCAGTCGGTGTACAGCTTAAGGATTTCAGCTATCAGATTTTCCTGCTAAGTTGTCTGGAATGATGCGGTTTCATCGCTGAAAAGGTTCCCTTAATCGCAGGCGCCTACCAAGATTCCCCCCCCCCTGGCCGAGTATTCAGGACATTGAGGAATGAAATAAAGGCGGCATCCAAAAATGGACCCACGTTTTGGAATAAACTCCCCCTCCCCGCTCCCTCCCTCAGTGGATCTCATGTTTAAGATATTATATAACCTCAATTCATCTTTCTAAAGGTCAGCCTGTCCTGTCTGTTATGCTATGACTCCGATGAGGGCGTACTTGTTGAGGTCTGCTCCCTGGTCACGCAGAGGGCTTTGCTTGGCTTGTAACGATGAGGCTCATCGCCACTTCTCCTTGGAGTTAGATAATCCATCCCAGACACATAGCGTACATAAAGCAGATCCGTTTCCTGCTCTCCTCCTCCTCTTCCTCCTCCTCCACGCCATGAGATGATATGATATTAACTGGCCCTCACCGCCATTAGCCCACCACAGCTCCTCCATGGCTCAATTAGTGTCAGAACGCCTCTCTCCGTTTGTGATTAGCCCCTCACATAGCCCCCCTCCGGCCCCTAGACTTCACCGTTGGATCCTCCTGGTTCAGGACCCTCACAGCATCCCTCCCTGTTCATAAATCAGACGGCTTGAGGTTTGCAGCCTGGTCATACTTTCCCTGAACGGGGCCGGGGGCTGTTCTGAACCGAGGGTTCAGCTCAGGTTTTCGGGGTCTGGAACGGAGTGGCTGAGTTCTTGTGTTGTTTTTGTGTGTGTGTGCGCACACACACACACGGCACATGAGTTTAATCAAGGTTTTGGAGCAAGCAGGCCGGGGCCCGCGCCTGACGGGCCAATCACGCCGGGGCTGCCGGGGAGTTTTATCAGCCTGGTGTGTTTCCCATTAGCCCGGCTCGTCTCTGTGGTTGGCGCGGGGACTCAGAGGTCCGGCTCAAACATAGCAGCGCGCAATTACGCAGACTTAACGGCCGCAGATGTATATGGAAAGCAGACGCCACCGCCGTACATTTCTCTCATTGGTTGGTACTGCCCCGAAGTCCAGCAAAGCTGAGGGGGGGAGAGAGAGGGGGGGAAGGCAGCGAGAGACAAAGACGGATCGGGTGAGAGTGGGGGAGGGGGGAAAGGGAGGAGGGCGGGGGGAGAAAGGAGGGAAGAACATTTCTTGCAGCATTTGATTCAAATCAATGAAATATGTCTGGGGTTTAGAGCGTACAGAGAACATGGCGTCGGCCAAAGTGAAACCACATTTGCGCTCCCCTTCTCCGCCTCTGGGGTGGGGGTTGGGGGGGGGGGGGGGTGGTGCTGGCATCCTCTCATGCAACAATAGCCCCCCCATCCCATTGCTGACGCCAGCGTGTTGGCCTGTCAGTGGCCCAGCCCGATCAGAGCTCTGTGGGGGGTGGGGGGGGGGGGGGGGGGGGGGGGAGACGCGTGCCAGCACGAGCCCCGCATCTAGAAGATCACCCGGCGCAGCGCTGTGCCTCCGACCGTCCTAATCGGATTCTGGAGACAAAGACCCCACCGCTGTGTGCGAGGCGCGTGTGTCCGGGCCTTTTATGGGACGTTTGTCAGGGAGAGATTCCGCTGCGTGCGGCCGGGCTTTAGCGTCTATGGTGGCGTCAGGACTTGGCAGAGTCAGCCCACTGATTTGGCGGGGGAGGCAGGCAACGGAGAGGGTGAGGGTGAGAGGGAGGATAAGGGTGAGAGGGAGGGTGAGGGTGAGAGGGAGGGTGAGGGTGAGAGGGAGGTGTCTGGACTCTCTCTGGCCCCGCCCCTCGGCCCCAGTGCCTGCCAGGCTGAGGGCAGCAGAAGAAAGGCCGGGTCCCTCAGAAGACGCGCAGAGACCTATTAGCATTTGCATAAGCCGAGAGGCCCTCAAGGGGCCCGCCGCACGGACGACGGCCGGCCCTCAGCACTCTTACCGCTGCCGGGCCCGGGGCCCCGTCAATGGGCCCTTTGTGTGCGAGCCGCTGCAGGGACGAGTGTATCTCATCAGCCTGTTTAAAGGCAGCATGACAGCTTCCTCTGCACTCAAACGGGGGGCATCCATCTTGTCGGACGACGAGAGATCCCTGATAAGGAAGCTTTGTTCTGGGGTCTCAGTCACCGTGTCCTGGGAGGAAGGAGAATGACAGATATCATTTGTTTGATGACTTGAACAACTAGTCAACATCAATTGACTGTAAGTGGTCTCATCAAAGGGTGTGAGCCGTGTGGTGAACACTGCCAGTGTGTTCTAATGGGCAGCGCTTACCCTCACACCCCCATCACTCCCAGGCCTCTGAGGGACTTTCCTCCTTTTTTTCTGTCCCTTCATTCTTCTCTCATTTCTTCATTTCATTCTGGGTCACCTCCCTCAATGAGTCACGTTCCTCCTTTTCTTCTCTCTGTCTTCCGCCATCTTCCTCATCCTATCTGGAGGCTGGTAGGGGGCGGGGCTAGCCCGCTCTGATTGACAGGAGCATGGGGAGCCTAACTAGGTCAGTGGAGAATGCCGGTTGCGGACCGGGTCAGTGCGAGTGATAGTCACTGCCTCTCGGTCAGTAAGCCCGGGGGGAGCTCAGTGATGGATGCGGCACATCAGCGTTCATAATCAATCATTTGTTTGTTAATTTGGGTTGTTTTCAACAATGACATTGGGAACTGCGATGTAGCATGCAGAGTTTCCCTTGGCTTTGGCCTCAGCCACAATGTAGGGTTTAATGTTAACTTCACCAATTACTGAGGTACCCTCTATCCAAAGGGAAAGCTTAGCTGAAACCAGATGTTCCTAGCCAAAACATTTCAAAACATGTTCTACGGTTAAAGAATTTTTAAAGGTTTTCTGGGTTGTTTTCGCTCGCTTATCTCGAAGCCAGTGATTAATTATTGTCTCATAAATGGAGAAGAATCCTCGTAAATTCATTGGATATTTTAGTTCCACAGAAGACGGAAGTGTGTGTGTGTGTGTGTGTGTGTGTGTGTGTGTGTGTGTGTGTGTGTGTGTGTGTGTGTGTGTGTGTGTGTGTGTGTGTGTGTGTGTGTGTGTGTGTGTGTGTGTGTGTGTGTGTGTGTGGTTGTGAGTCATTGGCTCCTGTTAGTCCGTGTTCACAGACCCACAAATAAACAGCATTGAGCAGCTGGAGGTGGAGGCAGAATCACAAGCCTCTCTCAGTCCGCAGACGGGTTAATACAGTTCATGGGAAAGGAACTCACACACACACACACACACACACACACACACACACACACACACACACACACACACACACACACACACACACACACACACACACACACACACACACACACACACACACACACACACACACACACACACACAAACCCGAGCATAGCCGCTGTATGATTCCCCCTCAAAGTTTTCAGTTCACCACTGGACCGTTGATCCTGACGGATTCTCCTTAAATGTGAAGAGAGCATCGATGCCTTTGATGCCCTACAGGGGGGCAGGCGGACACACACACATACACACACATCCACAGCATGTAAAAGGTCCACCACAAAAGAGATTGATGCCTTGGTGCACACACACCAGCGTGCCCGCCTGTACATGTTTGTGTTTGTGACATCTGTCTCGTCCTGCCCCCCCCCCCCCCCACGAGTGACGAAGGTCACATGGGCCCGGGGTCATCAGTGTGCCAACTGGGTGACCTTCTGTGCGACCTTCTGCTTAAAGGTTCTCACACACAGAAAGTCAGTGAGTGGAGGCTTTGTCCGCTGGAGCACAGCTGTGGCCCGCTGTCCTCTGCTCGCCCGGCGCCCTCCCATCCTCCCTCTCTTCCCCCTCCGCTCCCTCCCCCCCCCCCCCCCTCTACCCGCCCGGCCGCCGCGCCCTCTGTGAGTGGGTGGATGACACAGATCCACCTGCAGCCGCTGGCGGGATGATGACACGATGCACCCCAGTCACATGACATGGAAACAAACAATGGTGCTGTGAGGCGATGGAGGGCCCGCCCCTCCCCCCCCCCCCCCCCCCCCCCCTCCCCCAGGGGCCCTGTCACTCATCCCCGCTGCCGCCACCAGGCCCCAAGCTTGTCAGTCGACGGCCATTGAACGAGTGACTGAGTCTGATGTCTCTGGTGCTCAACGGCTCCTTCACCTACTGAACGATAGAGCACGTAGGAATCCCATGGCTTAGCTTTCCTCTTCTGAACCGGTCCAGTGTACACTCGACTTTTCATCTCCTCTAGTTTCCTCTTTCGGCTCTGTGTCCTCGTTGTACACTGTATCGTTTCGGAATAGCCAACATTATAGAGTGGCCCTTCTTCAGCTGCTAAGCTAAATTAAGTGAGCTACTTAGGATTCCCAGTGAACAGGACACAGGGCTTATTCCCAGACAGATGCTGACCTCCCCTGGAAAGCTTTAGCGTGTTACTTCACTGCTGGGCCCCAATCAACCAATCAGGCCACAGGACAGGCTGGGTCTCTGGTCACATGCTGTAACAGATCGGAGCACGGGGGGGGGGGGGGGCATGCCCCCCTTCTCCCGCTGCGTATCAGAGGACGATGAGAAGTAGGAGAGGATGGGGTGGGGTGGGGGTCAGCAGGGCCGGGCTGGTGGTGGTGGGAGATGGTGGGCCAGGGGCCGGTGGAGTGGGGGGGTGGGGGGGGGGGGGCTCAGGAAGGACAGATGAGGAGAGCGGCAATCGAGTCAACATGGCTGCTCGCTGCTCCGCTCATCTGATAAGGGCATGCTGGGCCGGTGATGGACGGCTGGCGTCAATGACGTCCCGAGCACGATCTCTTTCAGTAGGACTGATCGGATTAACTAGATGGACTGATTGTCGCCGGGCCATTAGCAGGTAGACGGGCCTCATCCGTCTGCCCGCACGCGCCCCGCTGGCCCCTGGGTACGTTACGGTGTTGGCTGACCTTGTTACTTGACCTTGCTGCTGAGGCGTGGGCAGGCATGTGGGCTCACAGCTCCCGGTGTCAGTGGAGCTCTGCGTGCGTAACACCCAAACGTCCATAAGTATCTGGGCCTCGTGTGTGGTTGTTGTTGTTGTTGTGTTGTTGTTGTTGTTGTTGTTGTTATGTAAAGCTCTAAATCACGTTCACAGCGCCAACGCCCCTTTATTGTTATGTATCTGTCAACCCAAGGAAGCGAGTGCCGGATCGCACATGGCGGCGTTTCCTCTGCAACGCTGGCTATTGACACAGGAAACGGTAAATCATGCAGAGATGGAGCTATCGGCACGGCGGCTGTTTGCTCGGCGGGGCGATAACGAGGGCGGTGCGCTAACTGTGACAGAGCGTCGCGCGCGGCTTCCGTCGGAGAGGCCTGCTAAATTGCGCTGATTGGCATCTTCTCAGATTTCCTCCTCTGCACAGCAAAGATAGCATCCTCCCTCCCACTCTATCTGCCCTCCAAACCCCCCGCCCCTGAACCATCTCCCCCCCCACCCCCCAAATCGACTTATCTCCCCTTACTTATGATGAGCAGCCTAATGGTGGCCGTTGTGTGCTGTATCGCTGCCATCCACCGCCCCCCCCCCCGCCCCCCTCCCCGCCCATCTCACTAATGTTCTGCTGAGGGTGGTGTTATTTTACGCCCATCGCAACAAATTTGTCATGACATGTTTTGTTTAACTTGGTGTATTTTGTCAGCATTCGGGCCGTTATGCACAGTTCTATTTGGTTTCCCTTAAAGCCAAGGCAAACTGCTCCCACTGATTTGTGTTGATGCGGCTCATTTATGTTTTGTTAGTTTTTAGTTGGAGCAGTGCGGTAGAAACACTGAGCGGTTGGTGACGCGGTCTGTGGAGCCGTCTGTCTGTTGATCTGTTGGTGCTGTGTTCCTCATGACCGGTCCACTAGCGCCACTCCCAACGTATTCCACTCTGTTGAATCGTCTGCACTAGCAAACATCATCTTCCCCGTTGGACCTTTTTCATCATGCATAAATTAAAGTAGATAATTTCCTTCAACTTATTTCAGTGGAAATCCTCCTCTTAAATACCTCTCTTTGAATTAACGATGACACAGGAAACCTGGAGCTTGCCTTGGCCACAGCCACAATATAGGGTTTAATGTTATCTTCAACAACTGAGGTGCCTTCTATCAGAAAAACGTTCCTGGTTCTTTTGGAACAGATTTTCATCTTGTTCCGTGTTATCGTCCTCGTTAAGAGTTTGCACTGCGAACACAAACAAGATTACAATTGATTGTGTCTGAATACTCCTAAATTCTTCTCCTGCAACTCACATGAAGCCTCCGTCTCCGTCTCCCCAGGATCTCCAAGAACATCCCCACCACCAAGGACGTGGAGCCACTGCTGGAGATCGACGGGGACAGCCGCAGCTTCGAGGTGTTCCTCTCCTCGCGCACGCCCGTGCTCACCGCCCGCGACGTGGACACCTTCCTGCCCTGCACCGTCAACCTGGACCCCAAGCTGAGGGAGATCATCGCAGGTCTGTAGCCCCTCAGTCAGGCTGGTGTACCGCCCACGCTGTAGTCCGGGTGGGGGACACAGGTGGAGTTCCCAGGTGGAGGTAGGGCCGCTATTGAACCACAGTACCTGCTCCGGCCCACCGTCAGGTGGAAACACCCACCAAACGAGACGCGGCTGTCCTGCCCCGCTGAGGACAGTACTTACAGTAGACCATCACACACACTCAGCCACTCATTAGCCATTCAGCCATTCATCGCTACTTCTGACTCTTCCCAAGGGACCGGTTGTCCCCTGTCACCGTTGGCACCGCCGTGTTTGTGTGTGTGTGTGTGTGTGTGTGTGTGTGTGTGTGTGTGTGTGTGTGTGTGTGTGTGTGTGTGTGTGTGTGTGTGTGTGTGTGTGTGTGTGTGTGTGTGTGTGTGTCCCGGTCTGTCCTCCGTCCCTGGGAGTGCCAATGACGTGTGGTGTTATGTTGCTGCATCATGGCCTTACGAACCAACAGAGACACCGCGGACACGGACGTCTGTGGTGTCGGCCCGGGGTTGAGTCACTGCGGACGGGCCGGCCGAGGTCTCTCCGTCGACAGAGACGTCCAGTCAGTCAATAGTAAATGCTGGGCTGGCTCGATCCTGTGTGTGTCCGGGGAGGAGGAAGGTGACCTGTGCTTTGGCATTGAAGTCGTTCTGTCCCACGCCGTGATGTAATGACTGGAAGGCCCACACGCCCTCCCCTGTCCCCCCTCCCCAGCCTGGCCTCCCACTCAGGGGCCCCCAGTTTTCACTCTGTGATATCTAAGTGTAATGCAGAGGGGTCCACTCTGTGATATCTAAGTGTGATGCAGAGGGGTCCACTCTGTGATATCTAAGTGTGATGCAGAGTGGTTCACTCTGTGATATCTAAGTGTAATGCAGAGTGGTTCACTCTGTGATATCTAAGTGTAATGCAGAGTGGTTCACTCTGTGATATCTAAGTGTAATGCAGTGTGTTTCACTCTGTGATATCTAAGTGTAATGCAGAGTGGTTCACTCTGTGATATCTAAGTGTAATGCAGAGTGGTTCACTCTGTGATATCTAAGTGTGATGCAGTGTGTTTCACTCTGTGATATCTAAGTGTGATGCAGAGTGGTTCACTCTGTGATATCTAAGTGTGATGCAGAGTGGTTCACTCTGTGATATCTAAGTGTGATGCAGAGTGGTTCACTCTGTGATATCTAAGTGTGATGCAGAGTGGTTCACTCTGTGATATCTAAGTGTGATGCAGAGTGGTTCACTCTGTGATATCTAAGTGTAATGCAGTGTGTTTCACTCTGTGATATCTAAGTGTAATGCCGAGTGGTTCACTCTGTGATATCTAAGTGTAATGCAGAGTGGTTCACTCTGTGATATCTAAGTGTGATGCAGAGGGGTCCACTCTGTGATATCTAAGTGTAATGCAGAGTGGTCCACTCTGTGATATCTAAGTGTAATGCAGAGTGGTTCACTCTGTGATATCTAAGTGTAATGCAGTGTGTTTCACTCTGTGATATCTAAGTGTAATGCAGTGTGTTTCACTCTGTGATATCTAAGTGTAATGCAGTGTGTTTCACTCTGTGATATCTAAGTGTAATGTAGAGTGGTTCACTCTGTGATATCTAAGTGTAATGCAGAGCGGTTCACTCTGTGATATCTAAGTGTAATGCAGAGCGGTTCACTCTGTGATATCTAAGTGTAATGTAGAGCGGTTCACTCTGTGATATCTAAGTGTAATGCAGAGTGGTTCACTCTGTGATATCTAAGTGTAATGTAGAGTGGTTCACTCTGTGATATCTAAGTGTGATGCAGAGTGGTTCACTCTGTGATATCTAAGTGTGATGCAGAGTGGTTCACTCTGTGATATCTAAGTGTGATGCAGAGGGGTCCACTCTGTGATATCTAAGTGTAATGTAGAGTGGTTCACTCTGTGATATCTAAGTGTAATGCAGTGTGTTTCACTCTGTGATATCTAAGTGTAATGCAGTGTGTTTCACTCTGTGATATCTAAGTGTAATGCAGAGTGGTTCACTCTGTGATATCTAAGTGTAATGCAGTGTGTTTCACTCTGTGATATCTAAGTGTAATGTAGAGTGGTTCACTCTGTGATATCTAAGTGTAATGCAGAGTGTTTCACTCTGTGATATCTAAGTGTAATGCAGTGTGGTTCACTCTGTGATATCTAAGTGTAATGCAGAGTGGTTCACTCTGTGATATCTAAGTGTAATGCAGAGTGGTTCACTCTGTGATATCTAAGTGTAATGTAGAGTGCTTCCCTCCCACTCAGTGCTCGTTTGGCTCCCACAAAACCACCAGGTTAAACAGGATTTATTAGTCACTTAATACATGTTGTTTTTACAGAGTTGTCCTTTTTTTTGTTGACAAATTCAGCAATGCATCCAGTGCCAAAGCTCTCTGCTGCCATGTTATTTGTAGAAGGCAGACTTGGCACATCTCCTGGTGGCGTTTAAAGTTACTTAGCAGCAATCAAAGTAGGAGGACGTATCACCAGTGGATCTCATTGATAAGAAAACCCACTTTTTCCTCCGTTTGCAATCGGGATGAGAATGCTCTTTTATTCTGGATGACAACGTGTCTGTTTTGTTCGCTACAGCGTGGTGAAACCTCCCAGATCCTCCCCTGTGCCCTCGTCTGAGAGGATGGAGTCAGGCTAAAGCCCTGCTGAGTGGGCCGATCTAAAGGCTCTTCAGAGTCAAAGCCAACATGTGATCTCCATCTGAAACACATCGGTTTCCTTGACATGGTCCCTCTCCCTCTCTCTCTCCCTCTCCCTCTCTTTCTCTCCTCCCTCTCTCTCTCTCCCTCTCCCTCTCTCCCGCCCCCCTCTCCCTCTCCCTCTCTCTCTCTGGATGATAAATTAGAGTTCAGTCCAAAATTAAGTGTTTAGCTGTATAGCGTGAACACTGCCTTGCCCATGGGAAGGATTCTAACCCGAGACCTTCTCCTGTAAAGAATCCATCAGAGTGAAAGACCTTCATCATGTATTAGCATGATGATCATCATCACGATGACAATGATGACGCTGCTGATGATGATGATGATGATGATGATGAACGACCGGTCTCCTCCTGTCTCCAGACGTGCGCGCGGCCCGAGAGCAGCTCCACATGAGCGCGGTGCCCTACCCCACCCTGCAGGAGGCCCCGCCCCGCGCGGCCCCCCACGGGTACGGCCCGCCCCCCGCCGCCTGCTCCCCAACCGGCTCCTTCCCGGTGCCCCCGGCCCCCCAGCCTCACAGCTCCTACTTCAGCGGCATGACTGGGCCGCAGCACCCCTTCTACAACCGGGTAAGAGCACTGACCAGGCCCCTGCCCCCCCCCCCCCCCCCGGGTCCCTTAGACACGTCCCTAGCCCCCCTGAGCCACTCAGGTTCTCCTACAGACCGTTTGGTTCCCCTCCTGACAGAGGACCCCGGTCAGGACCAGAGGATGATGGTTTAAGGGGACCCTCTTGTCCTCTGGCCGTCTGACGCTGGCAGACTGGGGTTCAGACTCACAGTAGAAGCACTGGACACTTGCTAGCTGCCTGCTCCACCCTCCCTGATCCCCACACCCACCCCCTCCTCCACTCTCCTGGTAGCCATTGAAGTGTGTGTGTGTGTGTGTGTGTGTGTGTGTGTGTGTGTGTGTGTGTGTGTGTGTGTGTGTGTGTGTGTGTGTGTGTGTGTGTGTGTGTGTGTGTGTGTGCCTGCGTGCGTGCGTGCGTGCGTGCGTGCGTGTGTGTGTGTGTGTGTGTGTGTGTGTGTGTGTGTGTGTGTGTGTGTGTGTGTGTGTGTGTGAGGTCTCCCCTGGTATGATTTCCATTGTGTTGTGTTTTTAACCCCTGCCTCCATCATTTTGTTTGTACCCATAGCCGTATTTCCCCAACCATGTGTATCATCTGCCACGGCATTACCCCCACCACGTCCCCTCCTCCTCCTTCTCCCGCCCCTCCTTTAAGGCCCACGGACCGCCCAAGGAGCACGCCGGCGGCCTGGTGAGTAGACCGAGCCTGGAGCCTTCAGTACGCTAGGGGCGTGGGGACTAGGAACAGCCGGGGGTCCGCTAGAGGACCAGCGCCTGGACTCTAACATCATTATTATTACCATGATGAATTTGAGGATGTACTACTATGTCAACCTATGTCTAACCATTTCAGAGCCTCTTTCTATCTCTCTATCTCCCTATCTCTCTGTCTCTCTCTCTTTCACTCTCACTCTCTTGCTCTCTATCTCTACGAGTGTGAATTAACCCTTAAGTTTAAGCTCCAATTCAAACACTTTGAGATAAACGCGTTTTTTGGGTGAGACTTCTAGGAAGGAGGGTGATGTGTTATAGATGTTATCCTCATGGTTAATGACCCATAGTAAACTTGTGATGCTGTTTCTGTACCTGGTTGTGTAAGAGTGATACACAAGCGTTGTTTTGTAGGCTAGATGGAATACTTACACACTGTAAACGGTAGGGAAGTAAAGCCCTCTCGGACGCGGACATCTAAATCTGCCGTTGCCCAGAACAGCTCCCGACACCCACAAGACACGTGACCATGTTATAGAACACCCTCACTCCCCCTGAGTCCTCTGGAGTCTTTATCTGTGATCTTCCCCCCTGGTGTCAGACCAAGTTTGGCTCGAACCCCAAATCCCAATCCCCCCCCAGTACCCCAAAACCCTGCTCGGGCCCCTGGGTCTGGTTCATAAAGTTCTTGTCTCTCTAGTAGCAGACAAACTCTGTGCCTTGACTCCACTCAGAAACCTAAGCATTAATGATCCCGTACTCTACAGTAGTAGTGTAGACTCTGATCAGAGCCGCTTTGGGGAGGTCTCTGGACCCCCGCTGGTCTCTCCGGGGTCGGAGCGCCCCCAGTCCACCTCACAGACCCAGGACCAGAGGGGGAGTTCCGTATTACTTCCAGAAGCCATGTATGTACTGAGCCAGCTCCCCCCCCCCCCCCCCCCATACAACCTGCTGTCCCTTTGTCTGTGGCGTGTCAGGATGTTATCGCTGAGGACCCCAAAGAAGAGCCCCGCTGCTGCTCTGAGCCCCCCATGGTAACCCGACTAACCAGCACTGAGTGGACCTATTGGAGCACGCACGCACGCGCACGCACATGCATACACATGCACACAAGACATGAACACTTGCACACTCACACAAAAAAAAAAAAACACAGCCACAAACATGCCAAATGCCACACGCACAAGCACACAGCCACATACACACACACAGCCACACAAACAAACACAAACACACAGGCACACACAAACTCACAGGCCTGGTTTGGTTGAGGCATGGAGATGGAGAATCGGTGGAATGCAGCTCGATATCTAGTTATTATAGGCTGACTAGCTATTATGGGACGTATTTGCTAGCAAAAACGACCCCAGACACCTTTTTGTGTGTGTAATGAGCTCACACGCTGAATGCATGCAGCTGAGAGAGGACTCCTCCTCCAGGTATCTGCATGGCCTGGATGTGAAACAGGCTACTGACTGCTGATCCGAGCATCCACCGCTGTGGTTAGTGGAGATCATCATCGAAGCCTCGGCTCTTATCACCTCATCACTGTCACACACGGCTGTATTCTGGTAGCATCCTGTGCGAGCTGTTGACGCACGCAGGGTTAACCACCAAGAACACGTGCCTCACCAACACTCAGCAATGGCCCGGAAACCCAGAAGGTGACCTGAGGCTCCTCTCCGTCCTCTCAAATCTGTCCGCCTTGGCCTGAAAAAGTAAGTGGAGGGGCGGAGTCTCTCTGCGTTTCCTGTTTTGAGGCCGACCGTACGCTCTCGGGCCGAGAAGCAATACGGTGGTTTTGCTCCTATCGGTTCGGTTATCGGTTCTTCTAGGTCCGAGATGAACCGTCGTATCTCGATGGTTGTTGGTCTCCAGCAGGGATCCGTTCCATGTGACGCCCGGATACAGATACACCCTCCCAGCAATGTGATTGGTTGAAGCAGATCTGAAGTGAAGAATTGATTCGAGCTCCTCAGCCATCAGACTTCAGACGTTATCTACAGTCCGATGTCTCTACCAACTAGAGGGTAGCAAGGGTTGAGATCTCATCAGCAGAGCAGAAGGCTGTCTGTTCATCGACCCTCTGTCGTTTGAGGAAAGAGGGAAACAATTTGATGAAGACTTTAAACAGCCCATGCTCCGTGACGTCGCTTGTTACAGGCCGACCGTCAAAGATTAGAAAGATTCTCTCTTTCCTGCCATTCCTTTCCATCTCCCAACTCTTCCTTATCTTTGTCTCCTCTCTCCTCCCTTCATCCTAGTTTCCCGGCTCTTCTCCACGTTCATAACCATGCTCCTACCGTTTCTGTGCGTGAAATCTTTCACAAGCTCAATAATGTGTGTGTATGTCTGTATGTGTGTGCTGGTGTGCGTGCGCACTTGCGATAGCCTGTGTGTGTGTGTGTGTGTGTGTGTGTGTGTGTGTGTGTGTGTGTGTGTGTGTGTGTGTGTGTGTGTGTGTGTGTGTGTGTGTGTGTGTGTGTGTGTGTGTATATATCTCTATGTGCTGGTGTGTGTGCGCACTTGCGATAGCCTGTGTGTTTGAGTGTGTCCCTGTATGGATGTTTGTGTGTGTCTCTGTATGTGTGTGTGTGTGTGTGTGTGTGTGTGTGTGTGTGTGTATATGTAGCAGGGCCCAGCCCTGTGTAATTGCCTGGCTGATATAAGCACAAGTACAGATTCCTCCGGCTTGCCGGGATTATCATCAGAGAGACTGTTGGGGTTGGCAACACACACACACACACACACACACACACACACACACACACACACACACACACACACACACACACACACACACACACACACACACACACACACACACACACACACACACACACACACACGCAGTGCGCGGAGGCGGTGACAATGAGCCTGGCGCTCGCAGGGCTTATCTCCTTAGCGAGACGCTTCCTCCCTGGCTGAGCTCTGTTTCCTCTTCCCCATCGCGGTGCCTGGCCCACAGCTCAGCCCAGCTGTAATTACAGCCTTATCACACTCACTGGGAGGGTTCTCCACACACAAACACATCTACCGCACACACACACTTGCCCGGAACGCACACACACACGCTTGCACATTCGCACGTTTGCTTTTCCACACTTGTTCTTAGAACAGTCGCTCAGCAGTCTGAATTGAGAAATAGTATTTAAGTCTTCTTCTTCCCTCTGAAACTTCTGCTTTTCCCCCTGTGTGGAGCGAGGGGATGTCTCACTCTCGCCTCTGTCTGCCTTCTGTCTCTCTCTCGTCGCTCCTCCGGGTCTGTCCTGTCTCGCTCAGCTCGGCTCTCTGGCTCGTCCTCCATGGCGGCAATTTCTTTCCTCTCTCTCTCTTTCTCCCTCCCTCTGTGTCTTGTCCTTTCTCTGTGCGGGTCTGTTCTCCTCCGTCTCTCTCCCGCTCTCGGGGGCTGTAACCTCTCCTGTCTCGCTGCCGATGTCCCGTCTCGTCTTCCGAGGGTCCCGCTTGGTTATCTCCCTCTGTGTCCCGGGTGCTCGCTCCACCGACGTGTGTTTCTATCGCTATCCTCTCTCCGCGGGGGGTGGGGCTCTCTGTAGGTTGCGTCCTCATGCGCTCGCTCATCTACTCGCCTCCTCCCCACTCGTCCGCTCGTCTCCTCTCTCTATCCTCGCCGCTCAGCCTCTCGCCGTCTCCCTCTATCATCTCTCTCCTTCTCCGCCGCTCCTCATCTCTCTCATCGCGCGCCTCGCCTCGTCGCTCGCGCTCTCGCGCTCTCGGCTGCCCCCCCCCCCCCCCGCCCCCCGCCCTCCTTCATGTCTCTCTCCCTCCGTGTGTCTCTCTCTCCCTCCGTGTCTCTCTGTGGTTCCAGTGGGCCCGGCTGCAGGGCGGTGGTGTTCTGGTCTGCAGAGATTAGCTTCCACCGGCTCACCGCGCACCAAGCCGTAAAACAAAAACCCAATAATTCTGCTCCAAATAGCCCGGTCCTCGTCTCTGTGCTGTCTTGACCCGACCGGAGAGACGCTTCCCCACACCCCAGTCTCCCCCGCCCCCCCCCGCCCTGTTGGGAGACAGATAAATGTAAATGCGTGATGTCCTGGGCTCCAGGCCGGTGTGACTGCCAGTGTCTTTCTGTGGGTCAGCCTTTCAACTGTCGCTCTCTGTTTCCCTCCCCCCTAAAGAAACACTGAGGGAAAATGGTGGAGTTATGCCTTTTACAAACTGATGTCTGCCCGCATTTCTCTCTGCCTGACGTGCTCCATGTGCTTGTCTGTCTGTTGTCTGTCTGTCTTTCTCTCTCCCCCCCCCCCCCCCCCCCCCCCCTCCTCTCTCGAAGCAGTCAAAGTTGATGTCTTGCAAAGCCAAGCAGGTACACCGCTGGTTTTGTCCTGGTCATGTCCTCTATCTCTCTCTCTTTGTCTCTGCTCTCTCTCTCTCTAACTCTGTCTCTACCTCTCTCCCTCTCTGTTCACACCTCGGTCGCCCTCATCTCATCACTAACACCACCTGCTCCAGAGCTGCGTACTGTTAGAGAAAGCATGAACGCAGACCTACTACTCGGGAATGAATGCATGTTCGCCACTAGTTCACCACTAGTCATGTAGCGTAAGCGACCTAGCCACGCCCCCATGGAGTCGACGCCCCCTTCTACTCCTCATCTACGGCGAGCGGAGTGGAGGTGATCTTACTCTAAGGCAGGAAGTGTCCTTCTAGAGCCAGCCGCTGTGTCTTCACCAGAGGAGCCTGTGGTCTCTCACAGGGTGGAGGGGGGGGGGGGGGGGTTATCAAGTGGTTAAGGGAGAGAGAGGGAGGAAGAGATTGCACAGACAGAACGCAGGGCAAGCTGTTGGAAAAAGGGGAAAGAGGGACGGAATTTTAGAGGGATGGTTAGGAGGAAAGGAGGGAGGGGGGGAGCGAGAGGAGGAAGGAAGCAAGCAAAGGGTTCTGAGACTGAGCAGCAATGGGAGATAGGAAGTGTTGGAGCGAGCGGAAGTTCAGAGGAGGAGCACAGAGTTAATGTGGTGGTGGTGGTGGGGGGGGGGGGGGGGGGGGGGGGGTAGCGTCTCGGTGCCAGTGGGGGGGAGGGGGGGATGGTAGTGGGGGGGAGGGGGGGATGGTGCTGGGGGGTAGTGTCTCGGTGCCAGGAAGGGGGGGGGGGGGGGGGTGGTGGGGAGCAGCGTCTCGGAGCCAGAGGGGGGGCGGTGTGTTGTGGTGTGTTGGCCGTCTAGGGGTCCTCACACCTCCAGGCCAAGGGGGTGTCACGGAGACGGAGCGCCCAGGGGCGCCGTGCCCGCGCCCCGCTGGCTGAGGCCTCCTGGCTCCCAGTCCTCCCAGCGCTCCCAGCACACTTCATACCAGACGTGTCTACAAGGAGCATGTTTCAGTTCCGGGTCCCGTTGACTAACCCTTTGCGCCGTGTGACTGATGCAGAGGATTACTGTGTGGTTGGTTTGATGCACCTTGTATGATAACAACAGACGGCACGTTTGTCCGTCCGTAACACAGATGAGTTCCTCCAAATGGGTCTAACACGATGGACTTGGAATCTATTTTCAGGTCTGCTTTTAACTGTGTTTGTGTGTGTGTGCGTGTGCGTGTGCGTTCCACAGGTCTCCAGAAGTGTCTTGCTCAGCAATCTGAACACGGACGCAGTGTGCGAGCGCCTCCAGCTGATGGAGGGAATCGAACCCAACATGGTGCCCCTGTACAGCGCCACCATCAAGAAGGTGCCATGGTTCCCCATGCTCTCTGGGGGCACGCTGTCTCTATGTACCGGGTTTCAGGGGGGGTTCAGAAGGGTGTCATGGTGTCCATCAAACAATTACGGGTAGCTTTGGAAGACACAACACAAAGCGTCTGACAACAACTTGATCTTAGTGTTCCACGTAAGTGAAACAAATAGCAAAAACCCCGTCAACAGAGGAAAAAGCCAAGGTGGTTACCAATTTACAGTAAAGGAAAACAGAAAGGAAAACCTCACGCTTACTTGCTGGGTGGTACAGCTTACCTCACTCCCGTGTCCGAAGCACACCTCGAGGAGCAGGCAAATTAAACAGTGAGTCTTCCGGGTACTGTGAAGAAAAGAACCACCAAGGTAAAACAAGGATAATGTATTTAACAATGTTAGTGATATGTGTAAATGAAGGTACGGGTGTGCTAGCGTCTGTGTTCACGACGAGCGAGAGAGAAAGATTGAGCCGCCATCTTCAACCCGGCTTTATATGAGTGGGGGTGGCGCCAACAATCAAGGAGAGACACCCAGCATCCCGTAACCACAATGCCTCGCTACAGGGGTTGAATGAGACATTGCAGGAGAGGCGCAAGGCAAAAGCAAAAGCGTTAGTGCAACAACACACAGAGGCAGCTCAAGATCCAGAACCACGTAGCACTACCACGTAACAGGGTGGACCATGAACGGGTGTTCATAGGGTTCAGGGGGGTCAGTTGGGGTCAGAGGTCACAGGGGCATGGTGGTGCGTGATGCTAACCCTTGCCCTGTCCCCCAGGCCAACGTGAACGGACGGGTCCTGTCCCAGTGCAACCTGGACGAGCTGAAGAAGGAGATGGAGATGAACTTTGGAGATTGGCAGCTCTTCAGGGGGATGGTGAGACCATTCACATGACCCACTCTGTAGAGCACGTTAGCGGCTTCAGCCAAAGTGCCCTGACCCTCAGCCCTCTGATGGGGCAGAACTAGCAGTAGCCTGAGGGAAGATCTCACAAAACCTAGTTAACTGAACCCATCTGCCGCACTAACAACGCACACTTCCTTCCAGGGCGAGCCCTACAGGTTTTATATCCTGAGCCGTCATCGCGACTCTGTGGTGGAAGAATTAGACGAATGGGCTAGTTTAGCATTTCATTGAACTGAACATAATCTCCATCATCTTGGTGCATGGAGGCCAAGTGATTTGAAGACCCCCACCCAACTACACTCGCTACGGACCACCATCTTCTAAATATAGACAAACAAGGCCAACATCCTTCGGCAAACTGTGAAACGTTTTGCAATTGGTACCGCTAGAAGGTTCTCGGTCCTCCTAAAAGGACTTGGTTGTTTATGCTAGTAACACGCACACACACACACACACACAAACACACACACATGCACGCACCACAGTGCTGCATTGTGTCTCGGCGCAGATCAAACGAGCAGCTCGTACGCCGGCAGCTGGCGCAGCAGTCCTCGCGTGTCGCCGCGCTCCGAAGACCGGCCAGTGTTCGGCTCCCAGGAAGCGGCGGCACGGCCATCTGGACCGCGATTGGCCACCCCGTGTTTGGATGAAGGGAGGGTATTGTCAGGGAGGAGCCCCCCCATCCCAGCCGCGGAGGTCTCCTCCACACAGCAGGGCTCCGGGACCCGCCATCTGAGGAGGGCTCAACCCGTGTCTGTTTATCTCTGGTTGTCATGGATACCTGAGGAATTCTCCTCCAAGGTTTTAAAAGCACCGTTGCAATGAGGACTCTTACTCACCCCGCTACCATGAGCTCATCCTCTCTCTCCCCGCCCCCCCAGGTGATGGAGCTCCGGCACACTGAGAGTCAGGCCGTGCTGCAGGACGAGTCCAGGGCTGCCAGTGAGCAAAGCAGCAGCGTGCTTCAGGTGGACCTCCCCGCCCCGCGACCCCCCAATGGGGGCCTGGCCCAGAGGGACATGGGGGGCTACAGCCTCAGCCTGAGCTTTGAGGAGCTCAGCGCGGTGGGGCTGGAGGAGCCCCCCAGACTCTGCAACCCCCACTGGCCGGTCAGTTAGCTGTGTGTGTGTGTGTGTGTGTGTGTATGTGTATTTATCATTTTAATTGATATTTAGCTAGTCGCAACTGTGTCAATCGAACCGGTTATCGATTGGTATCGGTGAATCGTTCCACCCCTAAAATATTTCAATAATTTCAATCGTTTTTACTGAACTTTTTAAATCTCTCTCTCTCTCGCTCTCGCTCTCTCTCTCTGTGTCTGTCTGTCCCTGGTCGTCCCAGCAGGTGGCCAATCACCGCACGGCCAGCATGTCCAGCCTGAACTCCCAGGAGTCGTCCAACGACATCTGCAAGCTGACGGACAAGCAGCAGGCCGAGTACCACGACGCCTACCGCGAGTACATCGCCCAGATGACCGACGTGTCGGGCGGGGCCGGCGAGAAGCCCGTCCTGCCCCCCCTCCCGGGACAGTTCCTCCAGGCCGCCGCCGGGGGCGACGACAAGGCGGTGAGTGATGGGCGGTAGAGTTGTTTCGATACCGGCATCGGAAATTCCTCAGATACTGTCTGAAATCGGCGTGTACGCAAGTCCATGCGCCGATCTCATACCATCACAAGCCTGTTTACTACACAGGCTGAGAACATCACAAACACTACAGTGTTGAGCTGCGTTCGTTAACGGTCGAGGTGGGAAGACTGAAGTGGGAAACGCGTCATCTCCGACCTACATGCGTTCGACGACCAAGTCGGAGAAGCATGGTTAAGCTCAAGCTTAACCAGAAGAATACAAATGTATTATTATAATTATAGATTATAAATGGAAATGATCTAGTTCTGGAGGAGAAAATTGTCGACGGTTAGTGAACCGATTATACACTGCTGTCAGGGTGGATCAGGAGGGGGCGGGGTCATATAGAACGTTCGGTTCTCCACCTCTGGGTTCCTCAGGATGGGGGGGGGTCCTGTAAAAGGTCTGGTTCCTCAGGAGTGGGGGGGGGTCCTGTAAAAGGTCTGGTTCCTCAGGAGTGGGGGGGGGTCCTGTAGGAGGTCCGGATCCTCAGGAGGGGGTGGGGTCCTGTAGAAGGTGGGGTCGTGGGGTTCCTCAGGAGGGGGGGGGGTCGTGGGGTTCCTCAGGAGGGGGGGGGGTCGTGGGGTTCCTCAGGAGGGGTGGGGTCGTGGGGTTCCTCAGGAGGGGTGGGGTCGTGGGGTTCCTCAGGAGGGGTGGGGTCGTGGGGTTCCTCAGGAGGGGTGGGGTTGTGACCGCGGCTCTAGCCTCTCACTCTCCCAGTGTCCTATCGGGCTACAAGGGGACCTCTCCGCTCCCCTCCATTCTTAATCATAGGATCACTGTTTGTTTCTCCTGGCACACAGTGAGCCCCTTTAAGAGGCCTATTGGACGCACACGCACACACACACACACACACACACACACACACACACACAGACACACACACACACACACACACACACACACAGAGAGACAAACACACACGCCTGCCTATACACACGCCCACTCACCCAGATCTCCCCGTCCCCAGGCCAAGGACGGGGGCGACCCAGACGGCCGCAAGCCTTTCAGCAAGCGGGGCTCCAAGCCCGGCGACGGCCCCGAGTTCCTCCCGGCCGCCGACGCCCCCCTCCTGGACCCCATCAGCGAGGAGGACGAGAAGCTGGACCACAGCGTCTCCTCCAGGGCCTCGCGGAAGAGGGGCCCCGGGCCCCAGTACCACGAGCTGCCCAGCGACGACGACGACTCTGGCTCGGAGGACGCCGACAACAGCACCCCCCTGCTGCCCAAGCAGGCCCGCGGGGCCCCGGCCCCGCCCGCCTTCCTCAGCGAGGCGCTGCTCGCGGAGAAGGACTCGTCGGACTCGGGGGTCCGCCCCGGGGACAGCTCCTCCGACCGCTCCCTGGAGGAGGAGGACGAGGACGGGGGGACGCCGGGGCCCCTGGAGTCGGAGGGCCCGGGGGGGCTGGTGATGCGGCGCGGCGTGCTGCCCAGCAGCCTGCAGGACGCGGCCGTGGCCCGCATGTCCATCTGCTCGGAGGCGGCGTCGGAGGCCAGCCTGATGGCCAGCAGCCCGGACGAGGGCTGGCCCGCCGCCAACCTCAACGCCAGCACTGACGGGGCGCTGGACAACGCCCCCGCCGCCAACACCAACGCCAACAACAGCCAGCAGCGGCAGGACCTCCGCCCGGACAGCCACACCCCCACCTCCTCCTCCGCCTCCTCCTCCACCCTGGGCTCTCCGTCCGACGTGGCGATAACGCCCGGGTCCGGCAGCACCACCACCGCCACCGTCCACCACAACCAGAACCTCCGCTCCATCAGCCTGGGGGACGAGAGGGAGAGCGTCCTCTAGGGCGGCCGCTGGGGGGGGAGGCGACCGTTGGGGGGCCAACCGCTGGGGGGGGGGCGACATGGAGAGCGTCCTCTGGGAGTTTAAGATGGCGGATTTGGAGTCTGGATGTCGTCGTAGTTTTGGTGTTGTGATGTGTGTGGTACCAAAGAAACGTTTCATTAAATGTTACAAAGCTTGAGTAAACAAATACAGGATCATATTAATGTGAATTTTCAACACTTTTTACGTAGAAAGATTGATTTTGGCAAATTGTTTTAAAGAAAACGTTGATTCAATGAGAATAATGTAAGCATCGTTAAGTAGGACCGTTTTGTGATCTTTAGTTTTTGAAGTCCTCCGCCGTGTCTGACTGAGGTGTGTTCTGTACGGACTGGTTACCATGTTACATCTCTGTCGGAGCTAGGGTGTGGGTCCATCATATGTGAAGATTTGTTTTGCTTATGTGATGGGGTTTTCCTCTGATGGAGTGCAAATGTTAGGTCAAAGTTGTGGATCTAAAGAATACACCTTCGTGTTCCGTTCAGCTGGCGTTCCACTAGTGTAGTGACGGCTCTGACAAGTGAAGTCATCTGAAGTTGAATTGGGTTCCACTCTGCAGACTCAATTTGTGGTTGTTTGTGTTATAAGGGGTGGTTTCCGCATGCTCCATTTGAAAGTGGTGATTTATTAGTTCAAAAGTACTTTCAGATACATGTTTGGTGACTCAATAAATTGTTAACTGTTTCAACTCCTGAAATGTGTCCTTTCCTCTTGCCTGAAGAGTTCTGTTCAAAGGTTAATATTGAAGGTGGTGGTTGGTATGAGCATGTGATATTAAGTGTAAAAAATGAATGGTGCAGAAAACTTGAATAACCGTCGAGTATCTTCAATTACTAAATTTCCCGTACTGGTGTCTTCAGTGCTCTCATCACCGGTATGTCTCAGGTTCGCCGGTAGGGGGCGCCATCGGCACACAAACCTGGCGGAGGTGAGCGGTCATGACCGAAAGTTCAGGTAAGTTAAAAGCTCCGCTCTTTTAAATTATTGAATTTAAGTAATACCAAATATTAACCAACTTGTGGACAGCACGCCTTTTGAAAGTTTCGTAGGCAACTGAATTTAATTTGTAATTCAAGCAGCACCATTTTAGTGTCAAAAACCTTTTTACAAGATTGCCCATTTTATTTGAAATTCATTTTAAGAACAATTGTAATAAATATGACTACAACCATCGTCTTGAAGACTATTGGTAGCACCGTCTTCATGGTTAACTGTTTAATCCAGTTTGGGCAGCCCGCATGAGGTTTACCTTTTCCTACAGAACGCAGGCTGGACCTAGACCAGAGTCTGGACCAGAATCTGGACTCTAGACCAGAGTCCAAATTCCAACCGACCAATGCGTAAATTACACTTCATACAACGATTTCACATGACTTCCCATATTTTTACACTTTATATTATTTACAGTAATAGATATTCACGTGGCCTTTTGGATTTATTTTGTATAAAAAAAAAAAAAAGGTACGATTTACATTACTTTTATAAAAAGTTTCAGCATAATTAAGTACAGCATTACACTTTTGCAGAAGTTTGAAATTCCCGCAACTATACACAAGATCAAACTCCGATACGAGTTCACGAGCTTCTCATTCTCTCAATTCTTTTTTTTTTTTTTAACAACGTCCAGTCCTTCACGTGCCGACGAGACGAGACGAAACTTCACAACAAACCGAGTCTTCCTCCGCGTCCGGCCTCCGCAGAAAAAAAGCGAAGTCTTCAACGAGGAGATGCGGGGGTGGGGGGCGTCTCCTCCTACTCTTCCTCCCGTCGTCATGAGAACGACCTTCCGATTCCAGGAAGGTCCGACAAAGTCTTAAGTTAAATTAAACGAGTCCAACAGAAAACACATCACATAAGATTGTCCCGTACGGCCTAAAGTCTCTTGATGTCAACGTCACAAGAAAGAAATCCAGGTGGGGGAGGGGGAAGTCCTGCTCCCCTGTTCGTGCGTGTGCGTGCGTGTGTGTGTCTGTGTGCTGTGTGTCTTGACCAAACACCTGCAAAAGATTGAGAAAGAGAGGCGTGTTTAGAAAAATGCAAACAGGGCAGAGATCCGGACAGCCTGGCCACACACACGCACACAAAACACGCACACACGAGGTAATTGCCGCTCAGCCTCTTCTTGCACCAATTATGTGGAGACGAGGAGTTGAACCCAAATCCTATTATTTAGTGTTACGATACAGATGCTCTTCATTATGGGATAGGAACGCAACGGAACCCTGGCGTCGCTTTTCATAGGAAAAAGCCCCCAGTCAGCGCATTATCACTATTATTATCATCATCATCACAACGACACACACTCTCACAACGACACACACTCTCACAACGACACACAAATACACAGATGGGTGGTTATATTTCCTTCTGCCCGAGCAGTCAACACACTGAGCCTACTTACCGCTTTAACGTCGCTGAGCTCGGCTGTCATCTGTCAGGTCTGACGGACACTCCGGAGACTGGAACCCACAAGAAAAGAAACCGTGTTAATTTAACAGTTCTGAGAAGTAGCACAGCTCGAGTCCCGAACAGCAGTAGGCGACACCGCCCATACATATCCGTGACCAGTCATCATGTAAACCTCAACATGTTAGACCCGGGACGCTATACCATGCTAGACCCGGGACGCTATACCATGCTAGACCCGGGACGCTACACCATGCTAGACCCGGGACGTTAGACCCGGGACGGGGGTCTGGTGCTGCAGCTCACGGACGCGCAGACATCAAAACACTGACAGCTCTGTCTATTTCTCATCAAACGAGTCTGGCCCTAACCGCTGTCTAAGGGATTTTCGGTCGGTTCTCCCTGCTGTCTAATGGGTCGTCTACCTGGTCTTTAAGGGGGTCTACATAGTCTTCTAAAGGGGTCTCTGTCTAAGGGGGTCTGGGTCGGTCCTACCTGGCCTCCAATGGGGTCTCGGTCGTTACCTGGACTCTAGGGGCGTCTCGGTTCTACGTGCTATAAGGGGGTCAGGTTCTATAAGGGGCTCTATATTGGGGTCTCGGTCTCAAAGGGGTTCTCGGTGGTTACCTGGAGGGACAGAACGCTGATGTCCGTGTTGAGCGCGCTCAGCGGGGGCCGCGCGTGCTGCAGACTCGTTATCGCGACACTGGAGTCCAGCGCGAGCTGCAGGTCCAGGATGTAGTCGATCACATGCTGCAGGATCTCCATCTTGCTCACGCTCTTGTTCTGCGGGATGCTGGGCACGAGTTCCCGCAGCTTGGAGTAGCAGTCGTTCATGTTGAGCAGCAGGCTGAGGGGGTCGTCTGCGGGGGTCTTGCTCCGGGAGATCAGAGCGTGGTCCGACAGGCTGGAGCCGTTTATCCGGAAGGAGCGCGCGGGGCTGATGGCTTTCATCTCGTAGTCTCGGTAGTTCTCGGAGGTCTTCGTTAGTCTCGAGGTGTTCCGTAGTCTCGATCTCTGGTAGTCTCAGTGTTTAGTAGTCCGGGAGAGGAGGTCGGACGACGGGACTGGATCATCGAGCCGTCAGCCGAGCTTATATAGCCGGCCGCCAGCTCTCCGACGCCAGGGCTGCGGCGGCTCCGATTGGAAGAGCTCGGTGTGGCAATCATCGCCGCTCCGCTCTCTCATTGGCTCGTTCTGCCGAGCGCTCCTAGCCCCACCCTTATCTTCCGCGTTACTAGGGGCAACGCGTGTCGGAGGCGGCGCCGCGGGGCTCTTCAGCTCCGGTGGGCAATTTGGGAAATTGAGCCCTTACCTGTTTGTGATCAGGGAATTAATGATTCCTAATTCAGCAGCAGACCTGGAGAAACGGCGCTCGCGTGTGGCGGGAGGTTTATCGATGCATTATTTTATTAAAATCTGAAAGTATAATATCGTATATAATACCAATAAACCCAGCAAACTATTGTCCTTTAGTTTGACGAGCGCCACACTGACTGGCGTGGGACCAAGTGATGGGGCAATTTACACTAAATATTTAAATGTTCTTTCATTTACAATCAGCGTTTCTTTTCATTAAACGTCTAAATGTGCGCGCGTCCCAGTGCGTCCCGTGCATACGGGAGATGATGTTCTTCACCCGAAGATCCGGAAGATCCTGTCGGAACGAAAACCGTTGATCTGAATCTCAGTGGGACTGCATGGTGGCCCACCTAGCAACACTGCAGTTCCGTGGGGGCCCTCCTACTGCACCTGCATGGGGGCCAAATAGACTAGTGACACTGCACCAGCGTGGGGGCCACTAGTGACATTAGGCTACACGGAGGAAGCCTAATGTTTTCCCTCTGACATCAGAGTGTCAGGAGGTGGTTGGACTGAGGTGTACATGTTGGGTTTAGATGCAGTGGACTCTGCCCACACCTGGAAGAATAGCATTTTATACTTCAACATCTGCTTGAGGAACGGGAACATTTCTATTTTCTACGTGGAGAAATGACAAACTTTGAACCTTCCGTGTATAACTACGCTCCGTTCCTCCTCTGAGATGGTGTCGCCCACCAGGGCTTCTCCGCACACGGGTGAAGGTGCTGCGCACACACACACACACACACACACACACACACACACACACACACACACACACACACACACACACACACACACACACACACACACACACACACACACACACACACACACACACACACACACACACACACACACACACACACACACACACACACACACACACACACACACACACACACACACTCATTGCCCCGGGGCGGCTGGGGGCAGTTGATGGCTCCTTCTTTGCGTTTGGATTACATTGATCAATGCATTTATAAAGAAGAGCGGAACAGGTCACAGGTCAGATAACCTAAAGATATGAACTGCCACTCATAAACTGAAGATATGACCCAAGACGTGTCACTCATAACCTGAATTTGAATGTGTTTGCAGAACACTCGACTGAATCCTGAATCCAGCCTCATTGTTTACTGTAAAGGGAAGGTGAACTGGGTGATCTTGTGATGCTTTGTGTAAAATACAGTAGAACTCAGTTTTGTCATTTATATTGTAATATATATCATATATGCTTTACATTGGCATGAGCAGAAAGAGGTCTATTGTCAAACATAACGCAGTGTTCACTGCAGATCCACGCCGATCGCGGTGAACAGTCACTTCTGCAGACTCTGGTTCTTCGGTTCTTTTGGGATCGTTTTTTCACAAGTGAGTTCTTGCAGTCGTGTCCACATCTGGCGCGGACGGGTTTTTCCATTTTCTCTCCCTTTTCTGCCGCTCGCGCAGCTGTGTAGCCTACATCTCGGGTGACGTGCGACAGGTGATGGACCGCTACGAGACGAGGCCGGTTCAGACCCGAGCAGAGCGCTCCGATCCCGGCTCCCCTCTCTATCTGCCTCCGTCTCTCTCCCTCTCTCTCCCCCTCGCAGACTCTCTGGCGCCGGCCCCGTGACGTCACCCCATTCACACAGCCCGCGAGCCAGTCCTCGCGGCGCCGCCGAGGCGGCTACCATGGCGACCGGCCTGTCAGTCAGCGCGGTCTCAGCTGATCAATGGGGCCGAACGCTGGGAGATCGGAATGTGATCGGGCCCCTCCGTTTCTTTAGGGACCTCCGGGGCCCCTCTACACCTGCATCGATTATTAACACGTCTGAAGTTACAACACTAACTTAATTACAACAGTAAGAGCCATCTTCAGCCCAACTCTGGAAGTTCACATCTCGGTTGAACCTACCACAAGTTCATGCTCACCGGACATTTTGTTTAGAGACTAAAGTTTGACGTTACGGACGCGGCGGACATTTTAAAGCTCCGCTATCTTCCACCGCCGAGTCAAACAATGTGAAAACTTCTCAAGCAGAGTGAACCAATCCAGGTTCGGCGAACCGTTAGTTTGGGTTCAGGAGAGAAAGTTGGGGAACAAACGAGCAGAATCCGCGCGCCGGACTGTCCGTTGGGCTCGCGGTCAGCTTGTGATCCCGCAGCCTCGCGCCAATAGCGCGAGATTACTGCCGCCAGACGCGCTCCTTTCCTGCACCATGAATTACCGAAACGGTTTAAAACGTAGCCTTTAATCGGTGAACTAAATACCCAACCAGTTCAGAAACGCCACCGTTCCTCCTCAAACGGTCCACGTCAGTTAGATTCAGGGTTAAATTCTTGCGCTCCACATTAAATTATTTGGATTAGGTTGAATCGAGGAACAAATTAGCAAATTGAATGCGACTTCATGCGATCTCAAGACCATAATTAAAGATATATTCGACCCTACAACACAAACCGCGTTATTTTACTCTGAACGTGTTTCCTTCTGTTTTTACAATCCCGTGTTCGTCATGAGCAGCACTGGTCCGTCCCGCATGAACCCGGCGCGTCGGGAGGAAGAAAGAAGCGGTCACGCGCCTGTCGCGTGCAGGGGTGTATGTACACAACAGGGGCTCGCGACTCTTGTAGCAGCGCCGACCCCTCGGGGCGTGGTCTGCATCCAGCGACCCCAGAGAAGAGGGCGTCACTGTAAATAAATAAGTCTGTCGTCACAACGCCATGCTGCGGAATGAACACAGGACGTTTGATTTAAAATCAATGAAATATCGGATCTCTTCCTCTTGGTAAATCAACAGCCTGGCCCATGATGATGGCACGATTCACCCAGGTCTGATGAAAGTCTGAACGATTTATTCTCTCTCTCTCTCTCTCTCTCTCTCTCTCTCTCTCTCTCTCTCTCTCTCTCTCTCTCTCTCTCTCTCTCTCTCTCTCTCTCTCTCTCTCTCTCTCTCTCTCTCTCTTCCCCCACTCTCCTTCTCTCTCCCTCCCCCCTGCTGTAACAGGAGATGTTCATCCAGTCAGGGAGGATGCAGAGCCCAGAGATGGGGTTGCCAGATTGGACGTCTGAGACAAAGGCCCGCCGGGCCCCCTGAGTGGCTGCTGGGGCCGGTGTGGAGTGGCCACTCCACCAGCATCCCTGGGGGCACCGCCCTCCCTCTACCCAAGCAGGTGGTGCACTGGAACACACGCACATACCAGAGGGTTGTAAAGACACAACTGGACACACAAAGACACACATGATGGCTGAATCACATGCAGGAACTAAACAACAAAGTGGGTTGGGAGGGATCCATGTTATAAAACACAGCAATGTCACTACTATATACTGTTATTAGGGGATTATTTGATCCAAATTGATTTTATTTGTCATTTACGTGCAGGCAAAGAGCACGGTGTCTTTCTCAGGGATGTGGGCAGGTAGACTGTGGACGTTGGGATTCAAACCCACAACCTTTGGTCAAGGTGTCAAGACTACTGGCATGCTACCTAATACCATGTGGCACAATGACGTCCAGGATGTAGTCGGTTTCTCTGATGTTGATCTTTCAAGTTATAATTTTTTTTTTTTTTTCTGTCCCATTTAAAAAATCAGAGACAAACGATAAAGCTTTATTATAATGTGCTTATTTAAGGGAATGGAGTCAAAGAGAGGATGTAAAGAGCTTTTAAGTTGACATTTGAAGTGTTCTCCAGCCACTTCCTCTGTTCCAAAGGGAATTGAGACATGAAACCAGAGTTTTGATTTCGCTTTAGCTCCGACTTCTTGGATCCTGTGGTAAGATGGATGCCTGCATGAATCTCCTCACTAAATACATAAATACCATCGGATTGGGGGAGCATTCTCTAAGCCCCCCCCCCTCTTTACCGGGGTGGGCTGGTAAAGAGAACCGGGGGTTCGCGTGACTTCATACTTTACAAACAGTTAAAACCTTGTTTCTGAGAGCGTCTTTCAGATAACAATGGTTACTAAGCGATACCAGTAGAAAGTCCTTCTGCGCTACCATTGACATGTGCGACACATCCTCTGCCTCCCAAGTGAAGGTATAATCTATATGTAAATCAAGGCACAGCTCAGGAGGTCACGGACACATTCAGCGTGGGGACATCGCAGGCGCCGCTGCCTTCACTGGCGTGTGAAAGGAAAAAACGGACAAGGAGGGAACTACTTTTTTGGAGGGGCTAAACCCGAATGAGGTCGGTTCCCGTCGGCCCTATCTCTGGTCTGCAGCCCGGCTCACTTCCTTATAACTCTCAAGCCACAGGCGAGCAGCAAGTCCCTGCAGCTCTTTCTCAATCCCCCTCTATTTATACAACCAGAGAATGGGAAGAGAGAGTTAATGTAGGAAACACGCTTTCTTTGTGACCAGGCAGCGAGCACACGCACACAGAAAGACAGACAGATAGACACACACACACACAGGCATTCACACACACACACACACACACACACACACACACACACACACACACACACACACACACACACACACACACACACACACACACACACCGCCACCACCACCACACAGCCTCTGAATCATGGCTCTCCAGACCAGTGCTGACCACCCGCACTTCGCTTCCTTATTACGCCCCAGTGGGGGGTAATTTATGTCTCCTTTTTGTTGTGTGTGAGTGTGTTTGTGTGTGTGTGTGTGTGAAGGAGAATGAAAAGCAGGGTCAGCAGGCTGGTGTGGTGGTTGGCGGTGCTGCTAGGTGTTGTCATAGACCTATAAATTGCGTTTATCTGCGCTCCGGATCTGCCAAAGACCTTCCTGCGTCTCTCTCCTCCACGCAGAGCACCAGTGGAGGGGTAATGCATGGAGCCGTCCATCAGTCCCCCGCCCGCTTTGCTTTTTGAAGGTGTGTTGAGGAGGAGGTGTTTATCATCAGGGGAAGATAAGGAAGGAGACTGCCACCATTTTGTTTTCACTCCCAATGTCCTGGTATCGATCAAAAGTATAGGCCGTCTTCTCCTCTTCAGTCTTCATCACGGCCTCGTCCACCATCTTGTCTGACTGAGGGGGGGGCCGAGGTGTGTCCACCATCTTGTCTGACTGAGGTGTGTTTGCTCTCTGCAGGTTCCCCGGTCAGCGTTGAGGTGATCAGGTGATCAGGTGATCAGGTGATCAGGTTGAGCTCCATACAGGCACAGCGCTTTTAACTGATCACAACAACAAAGGGTCTCAGCCCTAATCCTCTTTAGCTCTCATCTCCCCGAGCCCCCCCCCCCCCCCACCCTCATTCTTGGTCCATCTCATCGGCTCACATGGGATCAGCCCCCCCCCCCCCCCCCCCCCCGCGAGCCAGCCCCCCCAGACCTTCGCCGTCTCCCTTTCTCTCTCTGGACGCCCGGTTAATACGCCTCCGTCGCTTTCTCTCCCCCACAGCTTATCCTCTCAGCCTATCAGCATGCCCTCACCGTCTGACGAGCTAGAGAGACACACACACGCCGCACACACAAGCACATACGCACACACAAAAGCACACATGCACACCCAAACACAAACACAAACACACACACACACACACACACACACACACACACACACACACACACACACACACACACACACACACACACACACACACACACACACATTATCACTCTCTCTCTCTAGCTTCTCTCCTTCCCCTCCTATGCCACTTTATCTGTCCTTTCCCGCCAAGGGCACCAGGCCTTAAAGGAGGGCTGCTCATTCCTTTCGGGTAACAAAAGCCAGAGTCACTTTTGAAATGAAGAACGGGCTCTTTGAGCGACACTCACTAAGCCCCATTTAAAGAGAGAGAGAGCGAGGGAGAGAGGACTCCACTCACTCCTTATCCACAATGGCTCCTGCCCCATCTGTGGACCACGATTAGGCATCAGTCTATTCATCCATTCAGCGGCTGGGAGCTCAGCGGCACGGGAAGGAGCGTTTTTCAAGAGACCCGTTGAATTTAACATCAAAATATTGATTTATTCATGGCATTATTTTTTATAAATGTGTTGATGTAGTGGAACTAGGTGTGTGTGTGTGTGTGTGTGTGTGTGTGTGTGTGTGTGTGTGTGTGTGTGTGTGTGTGTGTGTGTGTGTGTGTGTGTGTGTGTGTGTGTGTGTGTGTGTGCGTGTGTGTATGCACATTTCAGTAACAAACACACATGCCTACGCATGAACGTCACACGCAGACGTGCTCACACACACGCACACACTCACGTTAGCATGCCCACACACACTCTGATGCACACACAAACACACGCAGTAGCCTCTCCGCTTGGGCATGTTCTTGCTAGCCCCAGCCAGCACAGATTAACGTAGCCATTTTCTCTATATCTGCAGAGTGAATATATTTAAGGGCTATTAGTGTTATTAAATATTCCCCGGAGAGGAGCGGGCCTTCAGCCTGATGCCAGCGGGCTCGTTGGGCGTGTAGCAGTTACCTTTAGATGATTGGGACTTATTGGAGTAACAAGCTAATGGAATTAAGGTGGCGGGTTTGGGCGGCGGTGCCAAGCTAGGGCGTTTAGCGGTGCGGTGTGTTCTGAATACAGAGCGCTGTAACCAGAGCAGGCCCTCACCACACAACACGCCTGTCTGAGCGCTACTGTTCTATGCTTGGCTCCCGAGCCACTGAGACTGTCAGGTGTGCTTCTGACAGTGGATGGACGGTGGAGGTAGGAGGGTAGGATGGACGGACGGACGGGGAATCACTCATTCATGCGAAGCTCTATCGCTGGGCTCAGAGAGTCGTCAAACTCTTCAGAAAGAGCGGGAAATCAACTTTTCCGGTTTTGAAGCTCCCTCCAGTATTCCTTGTCGGGGAGATTGAAGCTGTGGTTCTGAGGACCGCTGCTGGAAGCACACCATAGACGTCCCTGCCTTCCTCTTGAATAACATCCACACGCGTCTTCCCTTTTCTCCTGCGTCGCTCCGTCGTTCAGATGCAGTGTTCTACGAGCTAATTGCGAACATGAAAAACGGGACCAAAACGAAATCCAAATATTTACTAAAATAAACGCGTGTTTTGTTCCATTCCTCCGTCGCCGCTGCCAAACGCGCGCCTCTCCATTACAGATAATTCATCTGATGTTTGTGTTTGCTGGTGGATTAGCTGGGAGGCGTTGCTGTTGGCCCGCACTGTAAAACGCTCTCATCTGTATTTTAATAGACTAAGAAGCAGTGGGAGGATGTGGCACGGAGCCACCGCTCCCAGAGAAAAGGGATCATATGTAGCAGGTAATCTATTTGTGAGAGCGTTTTATCTGTATAAATGGAATTAGTGGATGGCTTGACAAGCCATTAAAGGCAGTTCTCTGCGTGCGTGAGTGTGGAGCACGGCTTCCCTGCTTAGGATCCCTATTTGATCAGCTCTAATTGGGTGGCTGGGCTGGATCCCTGTGTGCTGTAACTAGGCGATGTAAAACACAAACACAGAGTGATACACAACACGAGTGTTGGGTATGAAATAAGGTTTGCACAGGGAGCGCGCAGGATTGACTTCAGGGAATCACCATAGCATGAAATGTAGCGTGACCGCGGTGTAGCCTCCACAGCATAACCCATATGTAGGACGAATTAATCCAATTCCTCTGCTAAGTCTATAGCTGAGGCATCCCTGCTTTTTACTGTAGCCTATATCCTAAAACCTGACAAATAGCCAGGGATGTTATTTCTTAATTATAGGATTCATAAACAGAGCTTGAACGATGCTAGGCAATTACTAGTTTTACAGGGCCGGTGAGATTTAAAAAATATTAAAATGAGGACTGTATGCCTTCAGAGAACGTGGGTGTTAAAAGGCACACACACACGCACAAACACACACACACACACACACGCAAACACACACGCACAGCGACTGCAGATGGCGGGGTCCCTCCAACGCAGGCTCCTGCGGCCCCTCTCAGCGTGGAGAGAGAACCAGCGAGCATGTCTTCCCTCAGCCTGTGAACACAGCGGTGTTGACATTGGGACGGCACCTAATGAGGTGAGGCTCCCTCAGCATGAACGGTTAGCTAGCCTGGCCCCGGGCCCCGGGGCCTCCACGCATCCCAAGGTGACTGCTGTGGAGCCGGGGGCCGCACGGCGGCAGCCACGATGTATCAGGCCGCGGCTAATGTCCTGTGATGCTATCTGTCTTCCAGGGGTTTAGCGGACTACATCTGGACGTGGTAGCTCTCTGCAGCACCCCTCCATCATCAATGGAGGATGGAGGTCACGGCGGAAGAGTGGGCAGAGATCTGGGGCTGGACCGTGAACGTTCCCTCTCATGGTGAAGGCTTGAGGATCTGAGTTTTACTCATGAGTCTGAGTGACTGCTGTACTGCAGGGGGGGGGGGGGGGGGGGGGGGGGGGGGGGGGGGGGGGTCGGACTCCCAGTCCCAATCCTAGTTCACTATGGTTTTCAGATGACTTCTTTAAAATCAGTGGAAAGGGGATGTGAGCTCAGAATAGGGATGTGATCCCTGCATGGACATGTGCCACGGACAAGAATCCCACGTAGAATTTCAACATCATGAGAGCGAGTGCTGTTTTTTTTTGTGTGCGTATGTGTGCCTGTGTGTGTGTGTGTGTGTGTGTGTGTATGCATGTGTGCGTGCGTGCCTGTGTGTGTGCTTGTGTGTGTTTGTGTGTGAGTGTGTGTGTTCCTTTGGAGGATGTGCTAATGTATGTAAAGTCAAGGCTGATTAAATAAATGAAGCGGTCTCAGCCTCTCCAGGTCAGATTAGCCTCACAGGTGTCAGAGTACAAATGAGATGATTTGGACGTCTGTTAGGGGGGGGGGGAGGGGGGAAAGAGAAAAGAAAAGGGGGGAGGCTCGGGGGAAGTGAGAGAGAGAGCTGGACAGCCTGTGAGAAGGGAGAGAACCGTAGGGAGAGGGAGTGTGGAAGGGCGGGATATGTGGAACAAGAGGGTAGGGGGGGGGGGGGGGGGGGGGGGGGGGGGGGGGGGGGGGGGGGGATGTCCGGTCATGCTTGTTTCCAATGTCTTTCAAATTGGAGAGAGAGAGAGAGAGAGAGAGAGAGAGAGAGAGAGAGAGAGAGAGAGAGAGAGAGAGAGAGAGAGAGAGAGAGAGAGAGAGAGAGAGAGAGAGAGAGAGAGAGAGAGAGAGAGAGAGAGAGAGAGCTAGAGCAGGAGTGTGGTTCTCCTCCACCCAGGCTTCATTACCATGTCACTCTGAAGAGGGAGAGATGGAGAGGGAGCGGCAGGCCGGCCGGGCCCCAGCAGTGGGGCCGGATCCATATGGTGCTGCCGGCTCTGGATGAATAGTGAATGGCCCGGCTGCTGGAATCTGCCTCCAAGCCTTTGTGAGCAGGATGACCAAAGACAAGTGGGAGCCCTGCAGATGGCCCGCGCTATAAATAGGTAGCGAGTCTATCTCCACGCTGTCACTCTGTTCGTCTATCTGCCTCGCAGCTCCCTCCCTCCCTCCCTCCCTCCCTCCCTCCAGCCTCACTCCCCCACCCTCTCTATTCTCCCCCATTGGTCACCGCTGCCAGTCCCAGGAAGTGAGGCGCCAGCCCCACGGAGGCCCGGTTGGTCACATGCAGCGAAGGGGGCCATGGGGGTGCGGCGGAGTCGGAGCTCTTCATCCTCCACTCTTCTTCATCTGCTCCTCCTCCTCTCCTCCTCCTCCTCCACTCCTCCTCATCTGCTCCTCCTCATCTGCTCCTCCTCATCTGCTCCTCCGGGTGAACGGTGCATGGGTATTTCAGCTCTACTCCTCCTGAGCCGGAGGGCGAGGCAGGGTGTGTGTGTGTACCAGAGGAGGTCCGATACTCAGAGACACACAGAGAGAGAGTAAGAGCCTCCCAGATTAAGCAGTGGTGTTTTCAGTCCAAACTTCTCGCAGATGGACTTTAAAGTGAGTGATAAATCCCCGTCCAGATTGAGGGTCCTTTTGTCATTAAACTAAGCCTGGGTACTGCCGTCCATCTGGCTGTGTGTGTGTGTGTGTGTGTGTGTGTGTGTGTGTGTGTGTGTGTGTGTGTGTGTGTGTGTGTGTGTGTGTGTGTGTGTGTGTGTGTGTGTGTGTGTGTGTGTGTGTGTGTGGACAGTGCATGTGATCCGGTGGAAAGAGCACCAGAAGCCGTCCTTTAAAACTAAGCTAACACACGCACACACAAACAGACGTACACAGACACACACAACCACAGGCACAGACACACACACTCTCACTCTTTGGCACCACTACTTGTAAACACATGTTAGAGCCAGTGTATGCTTCGGCTACATGGAACCCAGACTCTAAGGTGCCCGGTCTGGGACCATATAGGATAACTATTAGAGGGAGAGGGAGAGGGAGAGAGAGAGAGAGAGAGAGAGAGAGAGAGAGAGAGAGAGAGAGAGAGAGAGAGAGAGAGAGAGAGAGAGAGAGAGGAGAGAGACTGACATCAGCAGTTTGCAGGATACATTTAACATGACTCTGTAC
>NC_079416.1:14689851-14699851 GCF_026213295.1 Gadus chalcogrammus
AGAGAGAGAGAGAGAGAGAGAGAGAGAGAGAGAGAGAGAGAGAGAGAGAGAGAGAGAGAGAGAGAGAGAGAGAGAGAGAGAGAGAGAGGGAAAGTGTGTTTGTGCGCAAATGTGTGAAGGAAAAGTGTTTCTGTGTTTGTGTGTATGTGTCGGCAGTGCAAGGGAGTGCATGTCTCCATGAGAATTGTGAGCGTGTGTCTGTGCTTGTGTGTGTGTGTGTGTGTGTGTGTGTGTGTGTATGTGTATGTGTGTATCTGTGTGTATGTGAGGAAAAAGACAGTGAGAGAGAGGCAGTGTATGACTTCACACAGGTAGTGTAATAATGGAGCATGCACGACAGAGCGAGATGGCGGTTTAACCAGAGAAGAACAGACAGGGCCTGCTGGACCATGAAGGTGTCATGTGGGCTATTAATGCTTGTTAGCCCTCATTGTTCTTAAAGAATAACTTTGGGATTTTTAAACCTGGACCCTAAGTATTTCATTATCATTTGAGCCACCAATGTGGACTTACATTTCTGAAATATATTCTGAGTATTGAGCGAGGGTGTTTCAGCCATTGAGAACTGCAATGTTATCCTTAGGGGCCACAGAAAGGTATTGTTCCTCCACAGACTCAGATTGGTGACTGACACCATCATGGAAGAATCCCTGCAGAGCAACACAGATCTTTGTTGATTCATCCGATTCAACCTGATTGTTTTGAGCACAGAAAAAAGCTCTGCAGTAGCCTATGGTTGAATTCACCGCAGAACATAAGCTACAGTTAAGATGACCTGGCTATCTAGTTCGAAATAAATAACAATGTTAACAAACATGATGTGACATTAATTACAATTTAATACAGTTCCTCGTCTATGAACCAGTTTTCTGTGTTGATTTCAGTTAGGTTAGTTCGTTTTTCACCGGCAATCGAGTTGAAAAGAACAACTTTCCAACAGATCTGATCCTACTTCACGACTTTGTCAAACTACGTATTATCTCCTTGTTCTGATCGGACACCCCTAGTCGCACCTTTAAGCTAGGTCTGGGTGCAACAGTGTTTATCTGGTTTGGTTTTGATTGGCTGTCTTCATTTCTTCAGATCAGCGAGTTTGCTGCTCTTGAAACTAGGTAGGGAAACTGCTTCAATAATGTTGACTAAACGGCTTTAATACTCGCCTCAAACTGATTGAAACAGACACAGCAACGCTTTCTCCTCCAATCCTTTCCGTTGTTTTCTCTGCTAACTAATCCAGGTTTCCACTGTGTCACTTTTCTTCTCCCCAATCATTGCATTTATTATAAAGTACACAATATCCCAAATGCTGGCTAGTACATTATACTTACGTTATAATCTAAATTGTGTTATTTTTTCCAAAACACATTTTTATGTAGCATACTATTATTAGACAAACACACACACAAACACACACACACACACAAACACACACACATTCGCACACGTTCATGCACACGCACACAGTATGTTTTATGCCACTGGCAAATGCCTTATTCCGACCAGCTGTCTGAACACATAAAAGCGGAGCGTGTTGTTAAGTCCGGGGCTTAAAGCCAGTGCCAAAAAGAAAGCCGGGCTAGAATAGCGACATTAATTCTCTGATTTGAGCCACCACTCAGACTCAGCGTTTAGAAGTGCTTAAAACTAGCAGCTGGTGTCAACAAGGTAATAAAAGCGCGCGCAGGGGATCGCTCTTCCAGAATAGGGGCCCCCCTTGCTCGCGCTCCAAAACGTCGGCGCGTGTGCGCGGTGGGGCCCTGGGTGCCGCGGCTCCCCCGGAACGCATTAGACAAAGTAGTCGTCGTCATCGTAGACGCCGGGGTTCAGAGCAGAGGCAAACGTGAGACAAACAAATAGTTGTGAATCTGTTTGAGGGGAATGTAGCACACAATGGCTCGATGCTGGCGCCGCCTTCACACCATCTTTGTTTTGCTGCTGTGTTGTCATTACAGAGCAAGCTGTTCCCCAAAACGGCACGAGAGAGAGCAATGCCAATGATACCACTCTCACTGCTACTGCTCCCTTCATTTCCCTCTTCACCTCTCTCTCTCCCTCTCGCCCTGTCTCTCTCGCCCTGTCTCTCTTGCGCTCTCTCTCTCTCTCTCTCTCTCTCTCTCTCTCTCTCTCTCTCTCTCTCTCCCTCTCCCTCTCTCTCTCTCTCTCTCTCCCTCTCTCTCTCTCATTCAGGTGGTATCGTTTGCCACCGCTCCTGCCAAGACAGGAGTTTGGGAAACTTTCATTTCCTTGACTCCGGAGACGGTGCCAAAGGTTTGATGTCCATTACCCCCCAGCCCTGAAACCCGACCCCGGAGCACGGGCCAGGACGAACCGAGCGCTCTCTCAGTGGCGACGCTAGCTAACCTGAGAAGCTCTCCGCCCCCCCCCCACCCCCCCCACCCCCAAAAAAAACATCATCATCACTCCCCCACCCTTGCTTCCTCCTCCCCCCTCCCCCCCGCTCTCTACCTCTCTTCCCCTTGCCGGGACGGCGTCGTCATGAAGGTTGAGGTTCTCATTAAAGAGTCAGGAGCGGGGCTGGACGCGGGCCACCGTGTGCATTATGATCCGCCTCCTCTGCACTACTCATTAACTTGCCCTTCAGGATGTGGCTGGGGCCTGCTAATGCCTTAGCTCGCCAGTGCTTAACCCTTTTCTCTCTCCCTCTCTCTGACCTCCCTCTCTCTCTACCTCTCTCTCTCGCCCTCTCCCTCCCTCCCTCCCTCCCTCTCTCTCTACCTCTCTCTCAACCTCTGCCTCTCTCTCTCTCTCCCTCTCTCTCTACCTCTCTACCGCTCGCACTCTCTCTCTCTCTCTCTCTCTCTCTCTCTCCCTCTCTCTCTCGCCTCTCTCTCTCTCTCTCTCTCTCTCTCTCTCTCTCTCTCTCTCTCTCTCTCTCTCTCTCTCTCTCGCCCTCTCTCTCTCTCTCTCTCTCTCGCCCTCTCTCTCGCCCTCTCTCTCTACCTCTCTACCGCTCTCCCTCTCTCTCTCGCCCTCTCTCTCTCTCTCTCTCTCCCTCTCTCTCGCCCTCTCTCTCTCCCTCTCATATCATAACCAGCGCAGGCCGTCTGTGAGGCGTTCCTCCCTTCCTACTGTCATGTCATCCCTCCCCGTGACCAGGAAAACGCCTGGAGGACTTGGAGGGTTTGAAAGGGGACCCCTCTTTCCTACTGTAGCCGTCCTCCTCCAGGCAAAACAAGACGTAATGCCGTGCCTCATGATGTACAGACGTCAGTCACACGGCCAGAAAGACTGCAAGGTGTCCTGAAGGTTAACGGCTGGGGAGACGCTGAGCGATCGCAGCAACATATGGATGGGTGCCTCATCCACAATCTGTTCAAGGTTGAGGCTCCAGCAGCACACACTGTAGGGCCCTGATAATCGCCTGCTTCCTTCCCTGCAACTCCTGGGCTGCTTAGATCCCTTTAGTGGGGCCGGAGGGCTGATTTAGCATCCTTTCCGACACATTTCCCTTTATGTGGTGTGTTCCCCTTTATATTCTGCTCCGACCAAGTAGTTCTGTGTTGCTTTGCTTTGTTCTTCGGCCCATTGTTCCTTCTTTCTTTTCAATTGTTTCTCCTTTACTGTTTCTCGTTCATTTGCTCTTTCTTTCAGTTGTTACCTTCTTTTTTTTTTTGACGTCATTCGTTCTTTTCTTTGAATCATCCCCCCTTCCTCTGTCATTCTGAATTTCTTTATTTTACTTGCCTTCACCTTCCTCCATCATTGTGCGTTGGTTCCTTCGTTTCTTCGTCGTTCTTTCTTCCCTTATTTAGTCTCTCTCTTCACCTCCTCATCTTTGTTTATTTCTTTTATTCTCCTTCTCGCGACCTTCCTCCAGCATTCGTTCTGTTTGTTCCTTTCTATTCATCTGCTTCCTCTCTGTTTTCTTCCTCTCCACCTTCCTCCAACTTTTCCATCGGGGCCCTCAGCATCCACCTTCCTCCTCCCTCTCCACCTTCCTCCATCAGGCCCTCAGCCTCCACCTTCCTCCGTCAGGGCCTCAGCCGCCTACTCCCTCTCCAACCCCCTTCTGTCTGGCCCTCAGCAGCCTCCTTCCTCCTCCCCCCTCTCCCCCTTCCTCCGTCAGGCCCTCGGTCTCCTCCTCCCTCTCCACCTTCCTCCATCAGGCCCTCAGCCTCCACCTTCCTCCGTCAGGGCCTCAGCCGCCTACTCCCTCTCCAACCCCCTTCTGTCTGGCCCTCAGCAGTCTCCTTCCTCCTCCTCCCTCTCCACCTTCCTCCATCAGGCCCTCGGCCTTCACCTTCCTCCGTCAGGCCCTCAGCCGCCTACTCCCTCACCCCCGTCCTCCACCCTCTCCCCCTTCCTCCGTCAGGCCCTCAGCCGCCTCCTCCCTCTCCCTCTCCACCTTCCTCCATCAGGCACTCAGCCTCCAGCTTCCTCCGTCAGGCCCTCAGCCTCCTCCTCCCTCTCCCCCGTCCTCCACCCTCTCCGGCGGCCCTCGGCAGCCGTTCCCAGGCTGCTGATGGGCTCACCCACGGGCCCATCTGTTTCCAGGCAGACCGCAAGCGTCACTGAAATATGTAGGGCCTAATTAATTCAACCAAATTGTTTTAGAATAGATTAATACAATAATGGCAGTGCATGAAAGGTTATTTCAAGTACAGCACTCAGCTAATCTCATCAAAGGGTAGGGTGAGCTGCGCTGCACTGACGGGAGAAGGCAGTTATGTATAGTCTCGTGCCAGGAGCCTATAGCCTCTAGCCTCTAACATCTAGCTTCTTGCCTATAGCTTCTAGCCTCTAGCCGCTTGCCTATAGCCTCCAGCCTCCAGTCTCTGGCGTCTAGCCTCTAGCTCCTATAGCCCCTGGCCTTTAGCATGTAGCCTCTATAGCCCCAGGGCTCTAGCATCTAGCCTCTATAGCCCCAGGGCTCTAGCATCTAGCCTCTATAGCCCCTGGCCTCTAGCATATAGCCTCTATAGCCTCTGGGCTCTAGCGTCTAGCCTCTATAGCCCCTGGCCTTTAGCATCTAGCCTCTATAGCCACTGGCCTTTAGCATCTAGCCTCTATAGCCCCTGGCCTTTAGCATCTAGCCTCCAGCCTCTTGCCCCTGGCCTCTAGTCTCAAGCCTCCAGCCTCTTACCTATCCTTGAGTCTCCAGCCTCTAGCATCTAGCCTCTAGACACTAGCCTATAGCCTTTAGCCTCTAGCCCATAGACGCTAGCTTCTAGCCTAAATGCACATCTGTTCACCACTACTGATAGAAATGTAGATACACATGTATATATGTATATATATGTATATATATATATATATATATATATATATATATATATATATATATATATATATATATATATATATATACATATATTAATACAGAGAGTGACACCAGATTTATTATACTTCAAAAGTAATTTATTATTACTTATATTGATATATTTCTTTCCTCATCGCGCGTACAATAACAAGTTATTGTACGATATTATTTATGACCAAAGACGGAATGAGTAAAAATGTTTTGCCATTAACCTCCCACCTTGTCTGGCTCAGGGGTATGAATATTTGTCTAAAAAATATATCATTAAAAGATAAACATAACGGCGAACCACACACATCTATTTCACAGAATGAAGAACAGCAAACTGTAAGCCTCCCTGTTCCTTTTCCCCAGCCATGCGGAAAACAGACACAAACATTAAAGATTGCTTGACAAGATAAATTAAAGAATGAGTTACATCAATTTATAACATTTTTTAGACTTCTTTCACTGCGTCCGGTTTCAGACGCGGACCTCCTGCACCTCCACCGTACCCCGTTGAGTAGAGGCACCGACTGATGTTCATCAAAATGTACCCAGGTGCTGTGGCCCCTGGGGGACCCGAACGTCCCCTGCTGAGCCCCCCGGCCCCCCCACCTCTGGATCATTAGCACGGGTCTTACAACAGCACCGGAGCACTCGCAATTAGCTATGTGTTTAGGATTTAAAGCCCCCTACACACACACACACACACACACATGTGCACATACGCACGCACACACACACACACTTTCAAACACACAAACACATACACAAGCAGGCATCAACACACACGCGCACACACACACAATCACACACACACACACACACACACACACACACACACACACACACACACACACGCACACGCACACACACACACACACAGATAAACGCACAAATGTACAGACACGCACACAAGCACACACACACACACACACACACACACACACACACACACACACACACACACACACACACACACACACACACACACACACACACACACACACACACACACACACACACACAGATAAACGCACAAACATACAGTCACGCACAAACATGCACACACGCACACACACACGGAGATAAACGCACAAACATACACACACGCACAGATACATACACACGTACACGCACACTCAAGCACACACAGGCACACAGAGTCGTTATTGTCCATGTGTGTGTTCCAGAAGTCACGTAAGGACACAGGAGATACTTTTATTATGTTGTATTATATGCGCTCACGCTCACGCACACAAAAACACACACCTATTATATACACTTAAAATATATCCTTGTCTTGCGACATACACACACCTGGTACACACACACACACACACACACACACACACACACACACACACACACACACACACACACACACACACACACACACACACACACACACACACACAGAGCCCGTAGTCACGCGGCAGTACAGTCACACTCCTGAGCGGGTGGTTTTTAAGAGGAGGAATATGATAATGAACCTGGCTTGATAGAGTAATTAACTGGGCTAAATGGAAATCCCATGAGGTTCAGTGATAGTTAGCAGATGTTCCCAGAAATACATTAAAGACCAAGCATCTTGCAGAGGTAGGGGTGAAATATAGATAGAGACGGGAGAACGAGAGACAGAGAGAGATAGAGAGAGATAGAGGCGGCGGGAGAGAGAGAGGAGAGGGGGTGGGGAGGAGCAGAGGGTATGGTTACAGTGATATGCAAAGTCTCAATGGGTGTAACAGCTAACAGGCAGAGCGGAGGGTGTGGACTTTGGGGCTGAGAGTCACGCTCTTATTGTGACGCTGTGTCAGCTGATGGGGTCATCCGCCACAAGAGTCATAAAGAGTAAACGAGCTTAACGAGCGGGTGTTAACTAGCGTTGGTCACACGGTGATAGGAATAGTTCACTATCAAAGAGTCTTTAGATGCACAGAAGGGGAGGAGTTTGCTCATCAATGGCTGTGTATCTGAGGAGACTTTTGCTCCGAGGAAGGGCTTTCCGTTAATGGCGTAATGCTTCCGTGCCAAGAACCGCTGCATTTGACTTTGTATAATTCAAATTTTCTGCCGTTTTATGGAAACAACTTATGGATGCATCATTAAAAACGAATGATATACATCAAGAGCTGCATCATTTACAATGCAAATTCACCGACAGAAAGGTCAGTTTAAACGAGCGAGAACCATGTGCTCAACAGGGTTTTGTTCTTAAAAAGGACTTAAATGAGAGAGGTAATCAGAATACCACCACCACAATAACCAACACCATGACCATCACCAGCAGCACCACCACCACCACCACCACCACCAACAACATCATCACCACCACCACCTACACCACCGCCACCACCATCACCACCATCACCACCATCAAGACAACCACCACCACCAACACCACCACCACCACCGATTTCACCATAACCACCACCACCCCCACCACCACCAGTGCCAACAACATGTCCCTCCCTGACGCCGGGTTCTCTGGTCGGATGGGCGACTGGCTGACTGACTCACGCGCTGACAGGCTTGGGCTGTGGCTGGGCTGCTGCCTGCTAGATAGCAACATCAGTGGCACAACCAGAGGGAGGGAAGTCACACTCCAGAGCGAGCTCGCTCACTAAGCCACACTGAGAGGAGCCATCTGTTTCCCTGTCTGAACTTTGGAACAAAGACACCAGCCGCACAAAGTTCCCCCTCAAACAGAGACACGCAGCCCGACTCCATCACACAGTCAACCCCGATAGGCGTGCAGGCGCGCAAACAAACAGACCTGCATGCCCACACTGCCACGCACACATGCCTGTGCACACGTATGTGCACGTACACACACACATGTAGTTCCACCCGGCGTTGAATAGGTAAACATGCGCCTACATGCGCTCTGCGCTGCCGTTCGGTTTTGTTCCATTCTGCTTCTGAAGTTAATGGGTTTTTCCATTCCTACTTGAATAGCTTGCAGAGTACATGGCTGTCATTCTGGATCCTTCCTCTCCGGCACTCAAAGAATACTTTCCATAAAATTGGAAATGTGACTTATTTTGGGGAAGGGTGGGAGGGGGGAGGGAAAGGGTGAACACCTGTTAATACTAAGCACTAATGACCTGAAACGACACACACACACACACACTGACTCACATACACACACACACACACACACACACACACACACACACACACACACACACACACACACACACACACACACACACACACACACACACACGGCACACCCCACCCAAAAATCATTGCGGATTAAATCTGTCCTAAATTGCCCTCAATTTATTCATACAAGATGTGATCTTCGGGGCCAGAAGTGGTGTTCAGTTATGGCTGACCTCCCATGCATATGAGTCAACATTAACTGTGTGTGAGGCTTAACTTACAGTCAATCAACTAAAAATAACTTACCTAACTTAAAGTCATTTGTACTGTACTGACAAATCATTGTTCCATTCCCCCTCCCCAAAACTCCCCTGAACTCCCCCAATCCTGTGATCCTATCTACACCTTCTATCTCAGCTCCATTTCTCCTCGCTCCTCTCCTGGCTGACGGCCCCATCACGGTCTTCGTCCTCCTGGGAGCGAGCAGCAGGCGAGGAAGACGAAGAGGCCGCTGCAGTACCTTTTAGTGCGCTTTTATTTTGACATAGATAATGTGTTCCAGAGGACGGCTCTCTGCTCTCCCGCCAACCAGCTCCTTTTACATTATGTGTGAAGAATGCTGAGGCCTACACTCCCCCCTGCCTCCCCCAGCAGAAGGGGGAGAACCCACCGCCCACAGAGACAGAATTATTAGCAAAAAGACGTCGGTTGTCTTTAGGCACACGGCGCTGATGTATGTCGACACTTCATCAAGCGCTCCTCGCTGTCTCGCTCAGAAGAGAGAGCAGGAGGCCTGAGTTACAGTGGTGAGGAGGTCTGTCAGCGCTGCAGCGGCGACGCCTCTGTGGACGGAGCCAACTGGAGCTATTATATCAATGTGGAGAAGACACGGTGTGAGTCCCCCCCCCCCCAGCCTGTCCGGCGGTCTTCCTCTCAGTCATTCACACACTGGGTGGGGGGGGGGGGGGTCATCTGCGCAGACAGACAGACACAGGAGGAAGTTGTAAATCTCCCTCTCATATAGACCATCCTTCCCCTCTTGACCTGGGAAACTCTTGTCTTCTGAAGACGGATGGACTGCTGTCGATGGTGTGTTTGATCGGGAGGGAGGGCTTGGGTTCCCAGACAGACCCGCGTGGAGGTCTCCCGGCCGTCGACGAGAACAGCAAGGTCTGGGAGGGTGCGGAGGAGACCCCAGTAGGGTCCTGGGGGGCTTGGAGGAGACCCCAGGGCCCAGCAGGGTCCTGTAGTGCTTGGAGGAGATGTCTTTGTGGGCGCTGCCTGGACCAGAGATTTATTGTTCTGCAGACACGACGACTCACAGGGGAGGGGAGGAAACTCCCCAGGGACCTCCAGACTGAGTGTGTTAGTGTTTGTGAGTGTGTGTTTAGTCTGTGGATTTCTGTGTGATAGTGTATGAGTGTGGTATGTGTGCGTGAGTGCTTGTGTGAGAGTGTGTGTGGGTTGGTTTTGGAGTGTGTGCTTTCCCTGTGAATTTTGTTCATGTGCTTGCTTGTGTGTGTTTTGGTGCGTTCAGCGAGCAGTTCCGGTGAAGCAATGCTCCACCCCACAGTATTTTCCTACTGTGAAAGCGTGTTTATGTGTTTATTTAAACCACACAAATTGTAA
>NC_079416.1:14704851-14715161 GCF_026213295.1 Gadus chalcogrammus
AGAGGGAGAGAGAGAGAGAAAGAGGGAGAGAGAGAGAGAGAGAGAGAGAGAGAGAGAGAGAGAGAGAGAGAGAGAGAGAGAGAGAGAGAGAGAGAGAGAGAGACAGAAAGACTTTGATAAGCAGAACTCGCTGGAGAGCATTCCTGAATCAGTCAGGCATGTACAACATCCAGTTGGCTAATCCGGCCAGACGCCTCCTTGTTCTATCTGCAGGTCAGCGCTTGGTGAAGTACTGCCCTATGATTGGTCGACGGAGACATGGGAAACCCTGGGACGAGCGAGGTCAGCGGGGACACGGAGGAGGGAGAAAAATAAACAGAAAACAAGAGAAAGGAGATAATGGAGGAGAAAAATGTCTGCCAGTGGGGTGAGCACTGGATCGGACTGGTGAAGAATGGGAACGTATGAACCAATAGGACACGTTGCATACAGAGCAGGAGATAACTGAGGTTATAAATACTCTGCAATAAAAACACAGCTGAAGTGGTGTTGTAGTCTGTAGCACATCACTGACTGAAGTTTTCCTCGACGTTTTTCGAAGTTGAAAACTTTTTGAAACTGAGCTAACGACTTAAGGCACCGTGTCTCGAGCACACACGAGGACTTGAAGATGACATCACGGCAAAAGTGAGGCAGCCGAAGAGCAGAGCGGTGTGCGCTACAGAGCGTCGGATCAGAGATGGCAGCGCGCTGGAACAAACAAACAACAACGTCTTGGCTGCGCGTCCGTGGGAGCGAGGACGTGTTCCTCTGTCTCCCCTATGCTGAGGCGCCTGGGTAATTAACCCGTACGCTTATCTCGTCGTCTGACGCGACGCAAGCGCACCGACGCGTGGAGATTGATCCCGCGGGTTTGTGGCGGCGTGTCCGATGCAGGAGGACCCCGCTCTAATCGACCCCCTTTCTCTCGCTCTGGCTCTTGGCAGAAGCGGCGTGTACCTGTCAATTCCTGCATTCTGTTCCGTCTACCGGGTTCAGAGAGAGCGGTAGAGAGGAGGAGAGTGGTGGAGAGGGGTGGAGAGAGAGGGGCTCATTTCCTATTTTGGCTGAGGACGCCACTTGGCAAGGAAACAGAAAAGAAAAAAGTGGGGGATTTGCAAGACGTTTGCCTTCCTTTTTTTTGGTAGCGGCAAACTTTTTCCTGACAGCTTGGGCGTCGGTGTTGGAGAGGCGCGTCACGGCCTACTCGTTGTTCCAGTCGGCAGTACGCGCAATTATCATATCTATTATGAAGTTATTTATTACGTGTCACTCCTCTGACAATGGGACGGATACCGCAGCAATTACGGCTTCCTTCAAAAGGCCATGCGGTTTAAAACACTCGTTTTAAAAGATCTCATTATATTGAAATGGTAATTCTGCTCGATTGAAATAAATACAACCAAAAGGAAAGAAGGACGGAACACATGCAGCAGCTGTGCAGAATACATACATACCCATTAGCACGGCTCCCTTTTGGGGCTTTGGAGCCAGATGCAGTCCTCTTTTTGACTTCCTGAATAATCAGAATCAGAAGAAGCTAAGTGTGTACGCAAAGAAAGAAACGCTGAGTCTTCGTTGATCCAGATGTGCGGCTGGTCGTTCTAACCGTGCGCGATCACCGCGGCTCCTTTTCCTCCGCTGTCCTGGAGGCTCCCCGGGGGGGAGGCTGACATCAACCCCGGGGTCGGCCCACCGCCGGGCTCTGAGAACTGGGCAGCCTGGAGCCGGGCACTGGGCACCGGGCACTGGACGGCGGTCTGGGACACAGCGGCAGAGAGCCGGTGCGGGGCCAAAAGCAGGGGCCAAGTAGCTGCAATCAGCCGTGCATGAGGGGGCCTGGCGGCTGCTCTGAGCTTCCTGTCCTCAGCGCTCGGTTGCGGACCTTTCAGGCGCGGCGCGCGCTCGTTTGCTGTCTTAATTAGAGCCTTCATGGCCCTGTTGTAGTGGGAAGCAGGAGACAAGGGAATTACGCTCGACATCAACTTCAATTAGGACAAACGGTGGCTTAGAAATGAGTCATTCATGAAATTGGCACCATTATTGATGATTCTGCAGCGAATCACAGGCATTGTTGTTGGTCACGTTGAATAACGCGTAAAACACACAAACATACTTTAGCTGAGTTCCGTCTTCTGTTCTAGAAGCAATCTCCCTCAGCTTTAACCTGGTTGGGATCTAGATTTGCATACTTTTGGGCGCTCTTTGCTGGATAATGTATTTGTAAAAAGGGAAGGAGACGAGGTGTCATGGCCGCCAGCAGGACCCCCTGTCCTCTGGAAGCTAGCGGCTCACCGCGTGGAGCTCTTTGAGGGTACCATACTCTTGTTGTTTAGCGAAAGACAATGAATAATTCTCTTTATGTAGGTGTGGAGGGGGAGAAAGGGGGAGAGAGGGGGAGAAAGGGGGAGGCAGGAGTTAAATCTGTAGGACAGATCAAAAGCCAGTCAAGGCTCAGAGTGCACAGAGAAAGAAAAGCGCTGGCTGGTCACGAGTTTCAGAGATAAAAACAGATAACTACGTTTTTATATTTAAATGAGCCGTTTTAAATGTGTGATCGGATTTATCAATGGGTCATTATTCGTATTGGTGAGAAACACAAGTCCGCCCATGTAGTTCTTTCTTACAGAAATCACTGAGTGATTAAGAGACACCTTTCTAGTATCTACATCATCTTAATACGCCCCATGGTGGGGTACGGTACATCAGGGGTGTATGACGCAGGCAGGGGCTAGCAAGTACACACACACCACATCAAAATCCCAACAATATATACCTCTTTGTCCCCATGTGATTGGCTGTCCATCTCCCTGTGAGGTCTGTCCAATCCAACAGCTGATTGGATCAATTGTCCCCTTTTTGTAGTTCACACGTGGACCAGCATCCGCAACACCTGCCAAGAATAACGTGTGGACCAAGTCCCCACCTCTACCCCCCACCCCTGGACCTACACCCCAGCCCACCTCATCCCTAGACCCCAACCCCACCCCTAGACCCCCAGAGAGATAAGAGAGACACTGAGGTAGAGAAGAAGTGTGATGGAGAGAGTGATAGGGAGAGAGGGAGAGATGTGCATAGAGTCAACACCAGAATTACTTCCACAAGTCGGAATCTTCTCCTTGCGTTCCTTGTGTCTGGGATTGCTTCAGATCTCCGTCATGTAAAGAGAGCGGGGCGAGGAGCGTGTGTGCGACGCGATGTCTGAAACACGGGTGGGGACGAACGCGGAGTGTATTACCAGCCAATAAAGCGGGCTGCAGCTGCGGCGGGGCGGTGTTTGAGGCAGTGGATGATCCAGTACGCCTGTTTACCGTGATCGGGTTTGGAAGAGAGGGAATCCAATAAAGGAGATGAAGAAGGCTCATTTCCGCACCTAGCAGGGTGGCCTTGGTGGAGCGGCGTTTAGCGGGGCGTGATGGATGGACGGGGAGAGAGACAGAGATACAGGGAGAGAGAGGGAGAGAGAGGCGGAGAGAGGGAGAGAGAGACGGAGAGAGAGTACTAGGGGAGAGATGGAGATACAGTGAGAGAGAGGGGTGGAGAGAGAGAGGCCGAGCAGGGGAGAGATGGAGATATAGAGAGAGAGAGGGGTGGAGAGAGAGAGGCCGAGCAGGGGAGAGATGGAGATATAGAGAGAGAGAGGGGTGGAGAGAGAGAGGCCGAGCAGGGGAGAGATGGAGATTCAGTGAGATATGGAGAGGGAGAGATGGAGAGATAGAGAGAGAGGCAGAGAGAGAGGAGCAGGGGAGAGAGAGAGGAGCAGGGGAGAGAGAGAGGAGCAGGGGAGAGAGAGAGGAGCAGGGGAGAGAGAGAGGAGCAGGGGAGAGAGAGAGGAGCAGGGGAGAGAGAGAGGAGCAGGGGAGAGAGAGAGGAGCAGGGGAGAGATGGACCTATAGGGACAGAATTGCTCCGCAAGAGTTAGTAATACATAAACACAATTTAAGTAAAAATTAAAAAAAGTCTGATGTGGCGTTTAAAATATTGAACATTTAAATAAGGATACAGAATATAGATATAGAAAAATAGATAGAGATAGATACATGAGGGATAGACGGTGGATACAATCTGAATAAGGAGCTACGCGATTAGTGTCGTAAAGTGACAGGAAATGTAGCATCTTCTGGACGTTTAGCGATGATGGCAGCAGATGGGAAGCACTAAAACCAGAGATTGATTAATAATTGGCCCGTCTCCTTCTCACTAGGAGCAAAAAGGACGTAATAACGCACATTATTCCCACGTGGAAATCACAAAGCAAATCTTCTTTGTTGGCTCGTCGAGGCAACAAATACGATTTGAGAGCTAAAGTGCAGACGAGGAGGGAGTGAGTCAGAAAGGCTTTGGTTAAAGATGGGCCTTCAGCTGTTGATTAGAATAAAGATCGGCTCATCAGATGAAGTGTCTGACATAAAGGGACCAGGTAATGGGCTTTGTTTATTTCTTTGCTCAAATTGAACACATTTTAACTTAGCACAGATTTTTACTATTTCTAATTGTTTTTATTTTTGGTTACATTTTTGGTTAAATGTTATTTTAAACTGTCTCCATATTTGATACAATTAAAAGAAAAATATATAGTACTATCAAAAAATGCCATAACTGCCAATTTATATGAGCGAGAGAGAGAGAGAGAGAGAGAGAGAGAGAGAGAGAGAGAGAGAGAGAGAGAGAGAGAGAGAGAGAGAGAGAGAGAGACAGAAAGAGAGATAAACAGAGAGAGAGGGCAGGGGTTAAAGGATCATCTTTCATATTTAAATGTGAGTTTATTTTCTTATCGGTTTTGTATATGAATTATAAATCAGACCTGTCACGGCTCTGCATAGCTTTCATGGCACATTCATGCATTAATTTCCCTCCTCTCATTTCCATCCATTTCCTCTTTCAGACACAAAAAACATATTTACATCAAACGTATTCCCTGGACAAAGCAAACGTGTCTACTATCATTCTATGGTCTGCTTTCTAAGCGCAAATTCAGGAAACAAAAGAACACTCGCCGTTTCGGGGAGAGAAAGGCAGGGTAGACCCTCCCTCAAACCTGCCTGACAACCCCTTTTCTCTTCTCAAATGTATTGTTTGTGTGTGCGTGTGTGTGCACTCTGTGTGTGTTTGTTTGTGTGTGTGTATTCACTCTGTGTCTGTGTTTGTGAATGTAACTTGCGTGTGCTCATGTTAACAGTGTGGTTTAACAATTTTTTTTTTTTCAAGGAAGCTATTAAAAGTTTGCGTGTGTATGTGTACTTATGTGCGTGCATGTGCAAGCATGCGTGTGTGCGTGCATGCGCGTGTGTGTGTTTGTGTGCGTTTGTGTGTGTGTGTGTGTATGTCTTTCATGCAGCCCCTCTACCTCTCTCTCCAGGGGGTTCCTTCCCTTTCTCCGCTCCTTTCCTTTACTCTTCACTTTTCAAACTTTTACATCAATATATCCTTTCTACACATGCAGACAATATTTCACTCATGCACGCATGCACACGCACACACACACACACACACACGCACACAAACACACACACACGTGCACACACACACACACACACACACACACACACACACACACACACACACACACACACACACACACACACACACACACACACACACACACACACACACACACACACACACACACACACACACACACACACACACACAGCTCTGATGCCAGGAGAGAGTCAGCCTCAGTTACCTCATGACCTTCGGGTAGAGGCGTTGAATCAGGCCATCTGTCCTCCAGTCTGTCCTCCACTCTGTCTGTCTCTCCTCCAGTCTCTCCTCCAGACTGTCCTCCAGTCTGTCCTCCAGTCTGTCTGTCCTCCAGTCTGTAAGTCTGTCCTCCAGTCTGTAAGTCTGTCCTCCAGTTTTTCCTCCAGTCTGTCTGTCCTCCAGTCTGTAAGTCTGTCCTCCAGTCTGTATGTCCTCCAGTCTGTAAGTCTGTCCTCCAGTTTGTCCTCCAGTCTGTCTGTCTCTCCTCCAGTTTGTCCTCCAGTCTGTCCTCCAGTTTGTCCTCCAGTCTGAAAGTCTGTCCTTCAGTCTGTATGTCTGTCCTCCATTCAGTCTGTCCTCCAGTCAGTCTGTCCTCCAGTCTGTCCTCCAGTCAATCTGTCCTCCAGTCAGTCTGTCCTCCAGTCAGTCTCTCCTCCAGTCAGTCTCTCCTCCAGTCAGTCTGTCCTCCAGTCAGTCAGTCTGTCCTCCAGTCAGTCTGTCCTCCAGTCAGTCTGTCCTCCAGTCAGTCTGTCCCCCAGTCAGTCTGTCTCTCCTCCAGTCAGTCTGTCCTCCAGTCAGTCTGTCCTCCAGTCAGTCTGTCTCTCCTCCAGTCAGTCTGTCCCCCAGTCAGTCTGTCTCTCCTCCAGTCAGTCTGTCCTCCAGTCTGTCCTCCAGTCAGTCTGTCCTCCAGTCAGTCTGTCTCTCCTCCAGTCAGTCTGTCCTCCAGTCTGTCCGTCCTGCAGTCTGTCCTGGTGTCGCGGCGGCGTCCCGTCTGGCAGGCGGCGCAGCATACTTTAGTGCCCCTCCTCCCAGAGATCTGTTTCTGTTTCTCTCACCCCGTCTCTCCAAAGTTTCCTCGGCGTGGGGCTGGGCGGCCGCAGGTTTCCAAACAAACTCGCCGAAACATGTTGTCTGTGAGTCCGTCTCTCCAGGACCCCCGCCGGGCCCCAAAGCTGCCATCCACCATGTAAGCAGGTGGCGCTGGCGTCCTGGGGAGATCGGGGGGCCGGGGGAGGGCGGGGGGGAGGCGGGAGGGTGGGAACGGGGGAGCGTAGGCGTCACGCAGGCGACGCCGATTCCAAAATTCCCAGCTGACCTCCAAGCCGGGGCGACGGCGGCGCTTGCCAATCTTAGTCAACACTGCCTTTTGGGTTTCCATCAGTTTGTACGCTCTCTCTCTCTCTCTCTCTCTCTCTCTCTCTCTCTCTCTCTCTCTCTCTCTCTCTCTCTCTCTCTCTCTCTGTCTCTCACTGTGTGTCTCTCTTTCTCTCCTCTCTCTCTCTCCATCTCTCTCTCTCTCTTCACGCGTTCCTTGCCACCCTCGTTCTACTTGTTTTTGAATCCCCGTGAGACACAGTCCCTGTGTGTATTTTTCCGGCTCGCGGTGCTCTTGCTTTTCAGCCTGTCCGTCCACGCGTCCGTCTGTCAGTCCACCTGCCCCTCTGTTGGTCTGTCCCTCTGTCTCGTCCATCTGCCGATCTGTCGGCCCCTCTGCCCGTCTATCTGTCTACCTGTCTGTCTGCCTTTCTGTCTGTCTGTCTGTCTGTCTGTCTGTCTGTCTGTCTGTCTGTCTGTCTGTCTGGCTGGCTGGCTGGCTGGCTGGCTGCCTATCTGTCTGTCTATCCAACCGTATGTCGGTCAATCCGCCTGTCTTTGGGTCTATCTGTCTGCCAATCTTATTTTCTTTCTCTCCCCCTGCATGTCTGTCTGCCCATTTGTCTGTCTCTCTGTCTGTTCACCTGCTTGTCTTTGTCACGCTGCCTGTCTGTCTGTGCACCTGTGTGTCTGTCTCTGCACCTGTCTGTCTATTTAACCTCCTGCTGTCTGTCTGTGCATCTGCCTGTCTGTCTGTGCACCTGCCTGTCTTTGTCACGTTGCCTGTCTGTCTCTTCCTCTACCTGTCTGTTTCCCGCCTGCCTGTCTGTGTGTGCACCTGTGTGTGTGCGCTGCCCACAGCGCTGGCTGCGGCCCCTGCTGCCGGCCGGCGGCCAATGGCCTGTGCTTGGATGTTAATGAACGGAACAAGAGTGGGCACATCTGATGGAGCTGGCTGCACTGTCAACTGATTGTCATCTGGTGTGTGTTGCTCCGAACAGTGTGTGTGTGTGCGCGTGTGTGTGTGTGTGTGTGTGTGTGTGTGTGTGTGTGTGTGTGTGTGTGTGTGTGTGTGTGTGTGTGTGTGTGTGTGTGTGTGTGTGTGTGTGTGTGTGTGACAACAGGTGCAGACCATATCTCTATGCAAAGACAAACTACAGATGCGACTGTGCCAACACAGGTGATTCTCATCCAGCGGAACAAAATGCACACGTGCACACGCATGCACGCAAGCATGCACACATGCACTCACACACACACACACACACACACACACACACACACACACACACACACACACACACACACACACACACACACACACACACACATAAACAAACGGACACACAGGGAGAGAGACCCCCCCAAACTACCCCCCCCTCCCCATGCACTCACACACAGACACACACACAGACACACACACACACACACACACACACACACACACACACACACACACACACACACACACACACACACACACACACACACACACACACACACACACGCACACATACACGCAAACACACACACACACACACACACACACACACACACACACACACACACACACACACACACACACACACACACACACACACACACACACACACACACACACACACACACGCACACACACAATCCAATCCCACTTGGCAATGCACACACTCACATTCACACACTCACAGCCACCCCCCACCCCCTCCCACACATCCCACATTCACACTCTAAAGCTGGACTTATAGTTCATCTGTTTCAGTATTTGACAGGTTTGCCTGGGCAAAACATTAACGCTGGGACCAAAACAAAGAGTTTCAGAAGAGTTCAGAAGATAGCTGGATATGTGACTAAACGTCTTGCTGGTCCAACAGTTGTTCTAATGCAAATCCAGCTTTCATTCACTTTGACTTGGCCTCTTACACCGGAACATACACACGCACACGCACACGCACACACACACACAAATGCCAACAGACACACGTCATTGGGATCACTCTCCACTGTGTTCAGACAGTGTCAGTTAATCATCAGATTAGCTTGAGGATACCAACTTCCGATATTTTCACCGTTTTCTTTTCAATCGATAAATCGTTTGCCCCAAAGCAACCGACGTTGAACCGGTTTGATAAACAAAGAAGGAAACACCCAGAAACACAGCCCTCAGTCAAACGACTCCAAGTTACCGTTTCGTCGCTTTGGTACATTTCTCAGATCCGAATTGAAATTTGCAAAACACTGAGTGCATTCCTCAAAACAATTCGCACAAATAGCAGAACACCATGGATTTCATGCAAAAGCCAGTCTCTTGCTCAAAATCCTTAGCTAGTTTCTCAGCAAAGTAAATATCTGTGTCAATGAACAAGTCAGTGCCATCACAATGACAAGTCCTTGTGTCATTGTGTACGGATAAGACAGTAAAATTGCTAAGTCATGTTGTCAATATAACAGTGTACTCTGGAGGGATGTTTTGAAGACAATTATTGTAAATTGTAAGTTACACCTAAGTGTATGTGGGAGATTGATTGCAAGAGACTGGACAAGATTCACATTTACGCTTTGACTGTTTGCACTGTAATTTGTTGACAGACCATGTCGTTACACGAAATGTGAACATAGGAAAATCTCCTTAGGGTAAACTGTACATGCATTGCTGTAGGAATTACAGTGCAGTCTTCCTACTCCTCCTGACGTTCCTGTCTGTTGGGCCACAAATTCTCATTCTCACGCAGCCTCACTCCTCTTCCTCTTCTCCTCTCTGGCTGTTGACCCTGTCCAATTCCTTGTCCTTCCATTGTCAGAAAATGTAACATTGTGTTGTGCTCCAGCTACATATATAGGCTATACTTGCCAGTTCATGGTTCAGGCGATGCACCTTTGAGCTATTTCAGTAAACTGGTTGATCGTTGGTTGATCTAACACTTCACACATTTCCCTTCTTTAGAGAGGGTCAAGATTCACCTGGTAGCAATTTACCAATTCAGGACAGATTTAGAAAAAAAGTCTAATGGAAATGTATAGAAATATGTTTATGACAACTTGTTCAACCATTTTGCATGTAAAGACTTATGCAATGAACTAATGCCTCAATGTTGTGGGGGTGAGACTATTCAATAGAGACCCATTACAATACGTTTTGATCAACATGACACAAGCAATTGATAATGTAGGAAAGAGCAGAGAATTTTACATAATCATTTGCATGAATGTACCAAAGCATTTGCAACTTGTTCAAATAAATGAGAAACTGCTTTTTTTGATGTGCACAAGTGACACAATGATGTGAAGACTGAACAGGTAGTATTGAAAATTTAAATTCTGATCTGAGAAATATACCAAAGCGACTGAGAAAACTGTAATACACACATCCACGCACACACACTCACTCACTCACTCACCCACTCACCCACTCACCCACTCACCCACCCACCCACCCACCCTCTCTCTCTCTCTCTCTCTCTCTCTCTCTCTCTCTCTCTCTCTCTCTCTCTCTCTCTCTCTCTCTCTCTCTCTCTCTCTCCTCTCCTCTCTCTCTC
>NC_079416.1:14717761-14720261 GCF_026213295.1 Gadus chalcogrammus
TTCAACTTTCGTCCTGTTCCGCGGCGGCGGGCGAGGTGCTTCATCCCTCAGAGGAGACACAGACATCCGGGGGGAGCTCACCTGCAACGGAGGACAAGAATTGAATTCCGCAGGAAATTGCTTTAACTTGCGCCATAATCGAATTAGCACCCACACACACCTCGAGTGAAGGACCCGCAGGCGCGCGCGCGCGTGTGTGTATGTGTGTGTGGGTTGCACGTGTACACACGGGTACACATGCTATGACAAATACATACACACACACACACACACACACACACACACACACACACACACACACACACACACACACACACACACACACACACACACACACACACACACACACCCAGGTACTCCAAACAGTGGGAAGAATTTACATCTTCTGAGTCCAAACCGTAAACGCACACCGCAGCGCAGTATGCTAATCCATGGGCCACTATATTACTGTTCTATGTCTACTCTAATACCCATCGTGCTCACCGTTCTGACGCTCCAACACTCTGCGTCTCTTTACCTTTCTCAACATTGTTTGCTAAGACATCTCAGCGTATCCCATGCGTTCGCCCGCGTCTTGCAGAACGTCTGAGCGGGGTTTGAATGGCGTGATCGATCGTGCCTGGGATAAAAGAACCCAGCTGTAGATGCCTAGGCCTGTAGTGCTCATTCTTATCCTTGAGAGGAGGACTCAAGCTGTCTGCGTCTCACATAACGACCGCGCTCGTATGCGTACTTAAGTACCACAGGTGAATGGGCATTCTTTCCTGCTTATCTGCTAAACAGTGACGACCATATGGGACTTATTTGAATGTACTGGCTTTGATAGCGCTTGCTTGGAGAAACATGGAATTAGTCACGGTGGGCCTGTTTATTGCCTTCACCGCAATAGTTTTATTTTGACTCGCCAAGGTAGTCGTGAGTCATTATCATCCACAGCCCAGAAACATTTCCAGTAATAATCGTACAAATGGTGGACTGGTTTTTGATTATATTTTTTTACAGAGCGAGTCACGGCTGCTGCGAGGCTTGCTGATCCTCTGATTGACTGGAGCTGGGAGAACGGAGACGCGGCTAAATTTCTCAGGGGGATGTTTGGTTTTATGAGCGCAGTTCTTCATCGGCTGGAAATCCAATGATCTCCGCTCAGCCCGTCGCGGGACTGAGCACTCGTTATTCAACGGTTTCCTCCCCGTTTCTGCTTCTCCGTTCTTTTGTTGCAGCCTATCGATCGCTGGAGCTTAATAACACGTCACAGGGTTATTTGACGGTCGGCACTAAAAATATGCACACAATAAAACACATTAGAGTGCATTACAGTACAAGACACAATAATAATAATAATAATATCAGTGATCACATGACAAATGTACAGATGCAGCAGCTTTTAAAAGCCCTAAATGTAAATGTAAATGTAATCATAATACATTTGATTTGTATAGAACCCTTCCTTGGCTTGGACATTCTCACTGTTCTTTGACATTGCATTAAAAACAATAAAAAACACCAATGCAGTAGAATGAACACACCTTCTGGGATGGATGAACCGACATTGCGCACAACATTGTGCGTCTCCAACCCCTGGATTAGTGCGACCGCAGAACAAGCTCATCGGATGCCTCCGCTCCCCGCCAGCCAGCGTGGCCCCCCGGTGCTAACAGGACCATTAGTATGCAGCTATGCCACCAGCCCCCCCCCCCCCCCCCCCCCCCTCTCTCTCTCTCTCCAGTCCAGTGTGGCTAATAAGGGAGCAGTACCCTGGGAGACACACACACACACACACACACACACACACACACACACACACACACACACACACACACACACACACACACACACACACACACACACACACACACACATCCCCTGCAGTGCTCTCTGCAGCCATGTTCAGAGTACACACACACAAACACACACAGAGACACACACACAGCCCTGTAGCAGCCCCCACAGTGCTCTCTGCAGCCACTTTCCCTCTCACACACACACACACACACACACACACACACACACACACACACACACACACACACACACACACACACACACACACACACACACACACAAACACACACACACACACCCATGCACACTTGCATGCACATGACTACACTGCAGTGTTTTTTGTTGTCAGAAGGTTTTACTCTGCTTCTCTTAACATGATGCCTGTCCGATCCGTCTCGTCAGGGAGACTCGGATCCCCAGCAGAAACACACCCCCAGCAGAATCAGACCCCAAGCACCATGTGCACATCTACGAACTGTGCACGCATGCATACACAGCCTTGATGTGAATGACTGCGACTGTATTTGTGTGTGTCTACGTATATATGTATATAGCATTGATGCACTGGAAGCACTGGAAGCATGTGTTCCTGTGTCATATCTATGTGTGTGTGTTAGGGTTAGGGTATGTGTGTGTGTGTGTGTGTGTGTGTGTGTGTGTGTGTGTGTATGTGTGTGTGTGTGTGTGTGTGTGTGTGTGTGTGTGTGTGTTTGTGTGT
>NC_079416.1:14725261-14737761 GCF_026213295.1 Gadus chalcogrammus
AGCAACACATACAGCAGGGCGTGGTTAAGACACCAACACATACAGCACGGCGTGGTTAAGACAACAACTCACACAGCAGGGCGTGGTTAAGACAACAACTCATACAGCAGGGCGTGGTTAAGACACCAACACAGGGCGTGGTTAAGACAACAACTCATACAGCAGGGCGTGGTGAAGACACAAGTCTACTAGACCTTTTAGGGGACAATGCGGCGGTGAAGTCACAGAGGGCGTCCAGCAGGTTATTAGTCTCGCTTGTGACTTGTGCCTGAGAACGGAAGGACGAGAGAGGACTGGGGGGGCTGGGAGGACGAGGGAGGACGAGGGAGGGTGAGAGGGAACTGAGGGCAGGGGGGTAGCTAGTGGGCCAGTGGCCTCTGGGCAGGAACAGGCTGTCCTTAATGGCCGTCCCTCTGGACCCCTGCAGCCAGCGGCACCAGGGCTGCCATTACAGCCTCTCTGGGAGGGAGTGTTCAGACCCAGGGACAAGGTGACTCAGGGAACAAGGAGGCTCAGGGAACAAGGACGCTCAGGAGACACAGGAAACAAGAAGACTCAGGGAACAAGGAGGCTCAGGGAACAAGGAGACTAAGGAAACAAGGAGAAGCCCAACCGCAGGGTGGTGGGGAGACGACGGGAGAGCAGCGGCCAGGTGATACGGCCTGATGGCTGTAGGGATAGGGGATAGGAGATGGTAGAGGGATAGGGGATAGGAGATGGTAGAGGGATAGGGGGTAGGAGATGGCTATAGGGATAGGGGGTAGGAGATGGTAGAGGGATAGGGGGTAGGAGATGGTAGAGGGATAGGGGGTAGGAGATGGTAGAGGGATAGGGGATAGGAGATGGTAGAGGGATAGGGGATAGGAGATGGTAGAGGGATAGGGGGTAGGAGATGGCTATAGGGATAGGGGGTAGGAGATGGTAGAGGGATAGGGGATAGGAGATTATATAGGGAAGGTGATAGGAGATGGCTATAGGGATAGGGGATAGGAGATTGTATAGGGTTAGGGGATAGGAGATGGGAGATGGTATAGGTGATAGGAGATGGTATGGGGGATAGGAGATAGGAGATGTTATGGGGTTAGGAGATAGGAGATGGTATAGGGGATAGGAGATAGGAGATGGTATAGGAGATAGGAGATGGTATAGGAGATAGGAGACGGTATAGGAGATAGGAGACGGTATAGGGGATGGTGAATGGTGCATGGGAGAATCTGCAGAATTGCTCTGCAGGGATGGAAAAGGTTTTTGATGAAGAAAAAGAAGGAAAGTGCTTTTTGGTTTTGTCGCCACGCGCTGAAGAGAACAATTGCATTGTACAAGGTTTTTTGGTTATAAACTCCTTATTTTGAACAGTAGATTTGTTCTTGTAGGAATCCATCGACGACCACTCAAATGATGTTCCCACCATCTGTGCGATCAGACAGCCCGCATGGCACTGCAACCACTGCCTTCCAGAAACAATATGAAGGCTCAATTTAGCAGAAGAAAGGAGGCAGAGGAACATTCAACTAACTGCCTTTATTTATTTTAGGCACGCACGCACATGCAAGCACACACACAACCGCCCCCCCCCCCACTAAAAGAAGACACACATAGACACAGACACAGACACAGACACACACACACACACACACACACACACACACACACACACACACACACACACACACACACACACACACACACACACACACACACACACACACACAGGCACACAAACAAACTCCTCATGAACCTGCACACGCTCATCATGCAGTGGACATGAGTAGAGAAAAGGATTTATTGTTCCCACAAAAAAAAACACCATTGAGATTGAGAAGGAATAACAGTCATTTTCTATGTGCTATTTTCCCTCAAAGACCTCAATAAAACATCACGCATCAACCTACAGCCATCCAGATGTCCGTCACTGATAGTGTTTCTCCCTCGTGTTGATACAAGCGTCTCTTCTCCTGCCCTGCAACGGGCACACTCTCCTACTCTGAGGAAACGTTGGAAGGACGTGCGTTGGAAGGGCTTCTCATCCTCCTTCAGCTCCTTCCTCCAGCAGTGGTACACTCACACGTTCTTTGTTGACTGAACCGGAGGAGTGTTTAACGGGTCGGAGTACACTGAGACAGTTGTCAGGGCTGTTGGAGAGGCTCTCGGCCCACCGGTCTGGCTCTGACCAGCAGGACCGCCGTCAGGGGGGGGCGACCGTACTCTCATGATGAAGGACAGACTCCGACCAGGCCAGTAGAAGTGGATTATCTTGGCGGTGTCCGCCCCAGACCAGGTCTGTGCTCGGACACAGAGCCAACGCTCTAAAACAGCCACATGGTCAGCGAAGGGCTGCCTGCTGAAGGCGTGTAGACACAGAAGCCCGACGTGGAGATCATTCTCAGCACAGTGCTAGGAACGCTAAGATATTATTCAGACGTTTTAGCACGCTGAAGGGGTTGGTGAATTGTGCACATCTTAGATTCTGAATCTTTGCAGGAGTTGGAGACACTCACTGAAGCACACGGATAGACACAGAAAAATAAGAGATTCGATTCAGAGATTCAGGGATGAGGCTAAAAGCGTGGTTTTGTTTTCTGGAGTGGTCATGGCACCTATGTTTCTATTTAAGAAATAACAAGAACAAGTCTGCTGTTAAGACACTCTATGTCTGTGCAGAAACCACCGTGTATGTGTGTTTACTATCGGTGGTGTGGGAGTGTGGGTATTCGATGTGTGTGTGATTCTTTGCACGGCTCTGTCTTTTGTTCCCGGTGCGATAAAGAGGCTCCGTTGTTCGGAAACAAACACATAAATATGCATTAATCTGTTCTGGTTGGACGAATCTGAAGAACTGTCAAGCGTCAAATGTAAAGGTCATGCTTTGCTCGCTGTTAGGGGAGAGAATCCCGGAGACCACGGTTAGGGCAATATTTGAATAAACTATGCAAGGATTTACAAGCAATGACCTTCAGGGGTTAAACCGGCTTTGAGGAGGAGGAAGAAGAAGAGGAGAAAGTACTTTGATATAAACGCATTCCGTGAAAAATTGATGGCTGATTTCACGCACATCCGTGTGGTTGGTGTGGAATCATTTTTGTATATTACTGAATAATGTTTGTTCGAAAGCAGTGTAAACAATAGGCTGTTTATTTCAAAATGGTTATATATCTGCTGAATAAAGTCTCTTGCTTAACCCCTCCTCCAAACTCTCTCTCTCTCTCTCTCTCTCTCTCTCTCTCTCTCTCTCTCTCTCTCTCTCTCTCTCTCTCTCTCTTACTCCGTGGGGTCTGACAGCCTAGTGGATGGGGGCCGGTGGAGGTCCTTCAGGCGGTGGGTGGGGGTGGGGGTGGGGGTTGGTTGGGGGTGACCTTGGGGCCTCATGTATGAGCCACCCCGCCATAGCCGCCACCACGACCGCCACCCTGCAAAGAGGGGGGCCCTCCCCCGTCCCACCCTCCCTCGTCTCCGGGCGCCTCGGAGGCAGACGCCACATGGTGGATCCCTTGGAGCCTTCAGCCTGGGGAGGAGACGGGGAAGAGAGGGGAAGGGGGGGGGGGGGGGGGGGGGGGGGGGGGGGGGGGGGGGGGAGATGAAACCAGCCCGGGTCACAGTGTGTCCATGTCTGTGTCATACTCAGAGAGGGACCCTTCCAGCAGGCAAGCAGGCAGGCTGCTGCCCTCTGCTGCCCCCTCCCCAACTCCCCTCTCTCCTCCCTCTCTCTCCTCCCTCTCTCCCCTCCCCTCTCCTCTCTCCCTCTCCTCCTTCTCTCCCCTCTCTGGTCTTTCTCCCTCTCCTCTCTCCTCCTCCTCCTCCTCTGTAATTCCTCCCTTTCTCTCCTCTCCTCTCTCATCTCTCTCTTCTCCGCTCTCTCCCTCCATCTCCTCTCTCGCCCTCTCTCTCCTCCCCTCTCCTCTCTCTCACCTCCCTCTCTCCCCACACCTCTCCTCCCTCTCCTCCTTATCTCCCCGCTCTCCTCCCTCAATCTCCCACTCTTCTCTCACTCTCTCTGTCCTCCCTCTCTCTCCTCACTCCCTCCCTCTCTCTCCTCTCATCTCTCTCCCATCTCTTCCCTCTCCTCTCTCTCTCCCCTCTCCCACCTCTCCTCCCTCTCTCTACTCTCTTCTTTCCTCTTGCCCTCTCCCCTCTCCTTTCTCTCCCTCTCCCCTCTCTCACTCTATGTCTGCTCTCTCACTCTATCTCTCCTGTCCCTCTCCCCTCTCCCTCTCCCCTCTCTCTATCCTCTTCTCCGTGGCTCACCCGCTTGTTTGCATGTGCTTTGTGTCGATTTGAGCGAGAGTCTGTCAGGGATCATTATACATAATAATAGAGCTTATTGCGCCTTTAAAATTGTTGTTCCACACAGTTGATGTCGTACCCGAGAAGGGCTGTCTGTGTGTGTGTGTGTGTGTGTGACTGTGTGTGTGTGTGTGTGTGTGTGTGTGTGTGTGTGTGTGTGTGTGTGTGTGTGTGTGTGTGTGTGTGTGTGTGTGAAATATCTGAAGAAATGTAGCTAGCTTTGTGACCTGGTCTATTCCTCAGCATGGTCAAAGTGGCTCATATAAATAGTTGTGCTGTGGTTTTTCGCTACTTTTTTCAAACATTGTGTGAAATAAATGATTTGGATGTTCCATCACTTCCCCGGAAGGGAGAGTTCATACTCTGTGTGAATTGATCCAGCGTGAATGAGTGTGAATGTAAACACATATCAGTGTTAGGAGGAGAGTCTCATCTCCGCTAGGTGCTACAACTCAAAGAAAGAGAGGATTGAGGAAGTTGCTAAAATCAATGAGATTCAAATCTCCACTCTCCACTCAAATCATCTGCTAGTTAAAACAAAATGTGAGTCAATCCCATGATGTTAAAACTTAATTTATAGTTATTGGTCTAAATCCAAGAACATTTTAACGTGCATTACTTCAAGTAAACGGAGCCATGCTCATTATTTAATGAGGAAAATAAAATACTTTTTGCCTTTTAGCTCCGAAAGGGTACAGAGCTCCTACTATGAAAACTAATTAATGCGGACAGAAATTGAGCGTTTGGATGTTGGTTCTGTAATCGCGTGATGGCTCTTGCTCTTCAGGGGACACTGCTTGAGGAGATGTTGTAAATCGCCCCTGGGTCCCCGGCAGTCATCCATCAGCCCCGCTGCGGTCGGGGCCATGGTGTGGCCCCCAGGACATGGGGCCCCCGCTCCGCCAGCCAGCAATCTAAACGGTGACACGCCACCCGGAGGCCCCCGCGGGGCTGCCCGCGCGCCGCCTGCTAAGAAAACACATCACGGCAGAGGGATCAAGGTTTGTTTTCCCTCTCTTTTCTAGGTCATTATTTATTATGTGGAAATATCTACGTCCTTGCCACCCCCCCCCCCCTCCACCAACACCACCAGAGCCCACCGACACCAACCCTCCGATTGACAGATCTCATTATAAGATAAATGTGACAAAGATAGCTCCTAATGCTTGGGAGGAATGTAACACCATTAGCGGGTCATTGTGTGGTTTCTAATGTGTCCTCTTAAGCTGCTTACTGAACTGGTGCTGTTGTGTGATACAGGGATTAACCTATCACAGAGGCTGCTGCCGAGCAGGGAGGAGGAGTTGGGTTGAGCCGCCATTGATGGGAAAGGTTCCTTTTGGACGGGTGGTGGATATATGTTTCTGGGCGCTGGGACGGAGTGTCACGATAGAGTCTGATTCCTGAAAACGGGGATGAAGAAGCGGGGGAAGGTTTTCTGGAGGGTAAGCTCCCCCCCCGCAGAGGACGTGTGTGTGTGTGTGTGTGTGTGTGTGTGTGTGTGTGTGTGTGTGTGTGTGTGTGTGTGTGTGTGTGTGTGTGTGTGTGTGTGTGTGTGTGTTTGTGTATGTGTGTGTTTGTGTGTGTGTGTGTGTTTGTGTACGTGTGTGTGCGTGTGTGTGTGTGTGTGTGTGTGCGTGGGTATTCGTGTGTGTTCCTGTGTGTGGACAGAATCTGTGTAGATGCAGTGGTAATCAGCACTGACTCAAGATCTTTGTACTTTCACTAAGAACATTACTTAGAATATTAGATGAAATGAGATTCAGCTTTGTTGTAAAGTTAACATAAAACATGTATACACTTTTACATATGCAGCTAGCATCGAAACAGGTAGTGCAAAGTACAACGTGCAAAATAGCCAGCTATGTGTGCGTACCTTAGAGCCATATAGTTGCCGCTATGGCTCTAAGGTTCGATAAACTCTTTTAAACTCCAACTGATATGTTTCTATGCGTGTGATGTGATGTCACAGAGCAGTGATGTCAGCACAGCACCAATTTAAGTAGAGTGAAGAACTACTACAGTTTATATTCAGATTCAAGCTGACAGGTCGGCGAGTGTACTGAGATGTCTTTCCTTTTAGAAACGGTTTACGATTAGGTGCTATTAAACATCTGAGTGACACATCTGAAAAGGGATAGAATCATTATTGAGAAGCTATTGTTTTATTCTCTGTACAATGAACCATGCAGCTGTCATCATTTTAAAATAATTTCTAATAATTTATTCAATTCTACTTCACGGGGGGCAGGAAATGAAGTCACCGATCATTCAACCCAAACCCAGTGATCCGATTAGCTCACCTGATTCTATATCGTGCATTTACACTTTTGCATGACTCATAATCAAATTGTAAAAGAAAGAAGGGACAATTACATGAGCTTGTGCAGATTTATGCTAATGTGCAAGCAAAACACAAACAGAGACATAGTGCTGAGTAGCTTAGGAAGCCGTTTCTTCTGAGGTTACGCTTCAGGGCTCTCACAGAACAAGCATTTCTGTTTTGTCACAAACAATAGAAATGTTTTCATTTGTTTATGAACACAAATTCAGAGGAAACTACTTTCAGCAGGCAGCTTAAGTTATTCTGAAACGCTGGATGGAATAATGCTTTTGAAGATTGCTGTACTGAAAAGAACCAAAAAAAAACGCGATTGTGTACAGTTGTTTTTATGGCTTTAAGATATTCAACCAAAGGCCCACTATTGAATATCAAATTTCATGGCTCAGCAGGAATTATCATCGCCTTTTTGATTACATTTTCATATGACCTTGATCCAAAAGGGTAAAGCAATCAATACAATATCCATTTAACACCCTTGTAATTGTAAAAGTGAAATAATAATAATTTCCCGGGCCTCAGAATCTCTTTTAGCCCCTTATTTATTTATGGGGCATATGGGGGAGAGGGCCGGCGAGGCGAGATGGATGTGATGAATAGAGCCCCGAGATGCAAATTAAACTGTTAGTAATTAAACCCTGATCATGATCATGTCGCGGCTGCTCCTGGCTGAACCCCTCGTTCTCTCAGCTTTGAGATTCTCAAAGAACACAATGTGGCTGCTTTGCGTACGATCTTCGACGCGTTGCTGTTCTCATATGTGTTATTACTGTTTGTTGTTGTTTTGATACACGTTATTAACGGCTGTTGTTTCGGGGTAGTTATTTCCGGTTTTGGTACTTGATATTACTGGTTGTTGTTTCTGTATGTGCTATTAATTCAAATTCAAATTCAAATTCTAAGGTATTTATTTAGAGGATGTGCAGAAATACAGAGTATGTACAGAGTAAGTACTTTGTATTTCTGTGCTTAAATACATACTGTTATACTTGTTTTTGTTTCGATACAAGACATTGTTTGGAGATGCTGTAATCCTGCTGCTCGATAACAACTTTGTCAAAGCGTGGACAGACATGTTGTACAGACACACGGGACCGCATGTAAAGAAGGGATCCAGGGATGCTCGTCACAACAGCCAGGCTAATAGGAGTGTTTATTCAGCTTTGTTTTAAGGAGAGGTCATGTGACCAGGGGATAGTAATTATAGCACACCCTTAATTACATTAGTAACCTCCTGTCTTTTCATATTATCTCCGACGCACAAAAAACACACAGACAGAGATTTGATTATGTTAATAAGCAGCGTTTTATACATGGTAATGGAGGCCCCAGTTCAAAGCCATTAGTGCTGCGAGGAACATCCGTCTGAGTGTGGGAGCTCTCGAACGCAGCCCGGCTCAGAGTGCACATTGTTTAATGGTATTGATCAACGCTCTGCTGGGCTCTGAGGCTGGCGCTCATTACTTCATCTTATTCATGCTGTCTTGGGTAACGATTCCCCCGCACTGCAATTACTGTCACGGCCTTCCACAGAATCACCACCAGATAGAAGAGACGCAGAGAAATGAATTCACACAACAAAACCCAGAAGTCATGCATCGCTGGAAAAACGGCCAATTTGTACAGATTTTTGTGTGTTTGTGTGTCTGCGTGTGTTTATGTTTGTGCTTGTGTTCGCATGTGTGCGTGCGTATGTGTGCGTGTGTTTGTCTGTGTGTGAGTGTATGTGTGTGTGTGTGTGTGTGTGTGTGTGTGTGTGTGTGTGTGTGTGTGTGTGTGTGTGTGTGTGTGTGTGTGTGTGTGTGTGTGTGTGTGTGTGTGTCCAGCCACAGCTGTAAGCCCAGACTTTGATGTGGGTTTGATGGCTCCTGGACTAACACCTCCAGCACATGCATCTCCTTTTTGTTTGCTTGGTGAAGCTTAACTCTGAGTTAAGACATCAGTAATAGACCAGTTTACACTTGTTAAATGTAAATCATTCAATCATTAAAACAAAAATTGTTCCACTCCATTCCTGTCTTTGAGCACCCTCTGTCTCTCTCTCTCCCTCTCTCTCTCTCTCTCTCTCTCTCTCTCTCTCTCTCTCTCTCTCTCTCTCTCCACTCTCACCTTCTTTCTCACCCTCTCTCTCACAGCCTCTCTCTCTCTCTGTCTATCTTTCTCCCTCCCCTATCTCATTCTCCCAAACTCTCTTCTCATCTCCCCTCCCCACGTTCCCTCCCTCTGCCAATCACTCTATCTCTCGCCCTCCCCCCCTCCTATCTCCCCCCCCCTCTTTCCCGCACCCTCCTGCTCTCTCCCCCTCCCTATAAATGAGGCGGCAGACACCCTGCAACCTGCTCAGTCAACTGCTTCAAGATTTATTCTTTGTAACAAATCCGCAACAGCTGGAGAGCCGGGGAATGCATGTAAACTTTGTGTGTGTAATTTGGTGACAAGTCAGGCTTAATCAAGCTTCCAGTGGCTGGATGAGAGGAGTGCTGGGGAGAGGCATATGGGGAGCAGAGTGGCAGGCAGCGGGCACGGGGGGGGGGGAGACGTGGGGGCCCCACTCATGTGCATTACTATGCAGCGCTGGAGCAGCCTGGGAGAATGCAGAGACCGGCTTGATGCGGTGTAGGCCTGGTTCTGGTCTCGACTCAGATTCTGGTTCTCACTAGTCCTACTCCTGACTTTAGTCTTGACTCTAGTGTTGGCTCTTGTGTTGACCCTGGTCCTCAATAGTCCTAGTCCTGAATCTATTCCGGACTCCAGTACTGACCCTGGTCTTCACTAGTCCTAGTCCTGAATCTAGTCCGGTCTCTAGCACTGACCCTGGTCTTCACTAGTCCTAGTCCTGAATCTAGTCCAGATTCCAGTACTGACTCTGGTCCTCACTAGTCCTAGTCCTGACTCTATAGTATAGTGTTTCAGTCCTGGTTAAATTCCCGTCACTCGAGTCTGGTCCTGACCGAAGTCATGATAGCTTACTTGAAAAATAGTTAAAAAAAGTAATCTAAAAACACTTTATTGGTCATTGTTGTTTAGGATGCTTTTTCTTTTTTTCCTGTCAATCAATACTAGCTTTCACAAGAGTTTTACAATACTTAAGAAATATTTTTAAATTATTCCATTAAGAACATTTTTCACAGTCTCCTAGATACTAGTATATTTTAATCGTGGGCGCATTAAAAAAAAAAAAAAACATGCAGATGTCCACACAGTTGATATCCTTACACCCCCTCCCACACACACACACACACACACACACACACACACACACACACACACACACACACACACACACACACACACACACACACACACACACACACACACACACACACACACACACACACCGGCCATGGGGGTGGGGGGGGGCTGGTGCTAATGACAGGGTCTGGAGCTGAACGAGCATACAGCTGGTCTCTTCTCAACTTCACAGCTGCAACCCAGGAGATACAAGATACATGGATGGATACAGTAGATACAGTAGAGAGAGAGAGAGAGAGAGAGAGAGAGAGAGAGAGAGAGAGGGGGAGAAAGCACGAGAGAGAGCTACAGAGAGAGAGAGAGAGAGACAGATAGATAGATGGATAGATATATTCAGATATAGAGATAGATAGATAGATAGAGAGATAGAGAGACAGAGAGCGAGGGAGATGGATACAGATGGATAGATGGATATAAAGATAGATGGATGTGTGTGGGCAGGATGCGAGCTAGCAAGTCTTTGTTCATTGGAAAGTGAATCAGCGTCCATGTTGAAGGACAGTCAGAATTACAGGGAAAGGGTCCGCAGGCGAACAGCGAGAGACAAGAGGGGGAGAGCAGGGATGGGGAGGAGAGGGAGGGAGATTTAACAATGCACCCTGCCTCTTATGGAGACCTTGAAAGGGCGAATGCACAGACCTCCATTCAGCCCCAACGCGTTTGCATTAAACATGTTGACATGTTGCCATTGAATACTCCAGCCGAAAGAAAAAAACGTGGTTTGTCGTGTTGCTGTGTGCCTGGGCTCTGGGTGAGGCGGTTAGCTCGCCGTACCCTTGGGAAGGGTTTCGGCCTACCCAGCGGTGACGTGTGTAGCATTGTGGTGGTTACCGTGGTGACGTAAACGGAACCCTTGGCAGACGTTGATCGCCGCCAAAGACGTTCCAGGTTCCTCCGACGTGCGTAGAAGAAGAGACGTGGTGTCGAGAGATTAGGAGAGCGATGAACAGGGTGTGTGTGAGGTAGGAGGACACGTGTTTCATGGCTATGTGTGTGGGTGTGTGTGTGCGTGTGATCTGTCATGATGCATTATAGTTCCTCCTCAGGAACACATGGCTAGGTATTTATCAAGCCATCTGCTAAAATCACTGGGCTGAATTGAGCTGACGTCCAGTTGCTAAGGAAATGGATTGCTTTCAAAGGGGCTGGCCGGTTCTGCACACCTGTCAATTTAAAACAGAGTCCCCCCCCTGTTTCCCCCCTCTCTCTCCTGCGTTACCTCTCTTTTATCCCTTTGTCTCTTCCCTCTCTCCGTCCAGCTGTGAGTGTGTCTGAGGCTCATCGCTCATATAGCATACATCGGTTTGAGGCCTGCTCCCTCCCTCCCCCCCCCCTCTGTGCCACCAGGGAGAATGCTGTCTCGTTCTTTACTCCCCCCTCCCCCCTCTCTGTGACTCCGCTATGATTACCTTACGGTTCACCTGCACTAGTTTCCTCAATAATTAAAACTATTCTGTGTTTTCTGCTTTAAAACTTTGGAATTGACGGTCAAGGTAATAAGTCAAATCTCAGTGGGGTGCGTTACAAACTTGCTTATGACGGAATGTGATTCTGCTATGATGACCTGTCGGTTCATCTCAATAGTTTCTACATATTTGTGTAAATCAGCGGTCAAAGTGGCCAAGGTAAACACGTAAAAACGAACAAAACTTTTCAATGTTTTCCACAAACATATGAAAGGAGAGACTGCAGCAGGGAGGAGGAAGAGAGGGAGGAGGAGGATCAGGAAGAGGGAGAGAAGGAGGAGGAGGATGAGCAGGGCGAGGAGGAGGACGAGGAGAAGGAGGACGAGGAGGACGAGGAGGAAGAGGAGGAGCAGGAAGAGGAGAAAGAGGAGGCGCAGGCAGGAAGAGGAGGAGGAGAAGGAGGGCAAAGAGGAGGACGAGGAAGAAGAAGAGGAGCAGGAAGAGGAGGGGGAGGAGGAGGAGGAGGAGGAGGAGGAGGAGGAGGACAAAGAGCAGGAGGAGGATGAGGAGGAGGAGGAGGAGGAGGACAAAGAGCAGGAGGAGGAGGAGGAGGAGGAGTGGGAGAGAGCTGGAGCAGGAGAGAGCTGGAGCACAGTTGGGGCGCGTCAACCAGCAGCTGGTTGTGATTGCTTCAGTGTCACAGGGCTGCGGCCGGCGGCCAGGGCCCCTCCCAGAAGAAGAGCAGGCAGCTGGAGCCGGTGGGCCGGGGGCCGGTGGGCCGGGGGCCGGCGAGCCGGGGCCCGGTGATGAGCTTCAGCAGAGAGCGGACGTGGCTGCGAGGCAGGGTCTGACCTTCGCCGAGTCACTTTGTCATCTCCGTCTGAGCGCCTCCCCCCCCCCCACCCCCCCCTTGTCCCCGTCTGGGTGACACCAATAAAGGTCACGGCGGGGGCAGACTCCCGGTCGTAAATCACCACGGTAACCTGGGACGCCTCGTCCTTTTCCCTCTTTTTAGAACAAAAACGAAAGAAATGGAACTGTCCTGTCCTGCCCTAGATACAGAACGGTATCACACTACGGTGAAGTTTCAGCATCACGGGCAACACGAGACCGCTTTCAGCATGTCATGGACGTAAGGACTGTTAGGAAGTCACATGGGTAACAAACACAACAAACATTATGAGGTTACAGTGGTACACAACAAACACAACATCATGAAG
>NC_079416.1:14745261-14748048 GCF_026213295.1 Gadus chalcogrammus
TCGTATATTTAACGCTGAGAACTTTTGCTTGGGAAAATTAAAAGAGACAAGGGGCGAATGGATGGGGATAATTTCTCCAAAACGAACAAAACACACAAAAGATGCTTGAGATTAGAACGATCTGAATCCTCCCACATCCTCTGCTAAACCAGCCGCTGGCGCTCAGATGATCAAACAAGCATCTTGATAAGCTGGTGAGCACAAACAACCCAGCAGGTAGGGCAATAAGCAAGTGTAAACTCCAGATGATCATATGACTAATGGATTCTGCCTATGGATGCACTCTTCAGTATTATTGGCGATGAATTATGCATGAGGAGCCTCTGCCTTTGTTGAGGGCGCTGCCACACGCGGCCTTGCTGTGAGTCTGCATTCACGCCAAGATGCTCCTCTTAAAGGAACCCCTTTCTCCCCCTTCTCTCCTCCAGCGCTTCGTCTCCCCGCGCTCATTGTCTTCTAGTCTGCTCTCATCTCGCAGCTCCTCTCTCTGTCTCCATCCTCCTCTCATTCTCCAAAGGAAGGCGTCCCTCATCCCCCCCTATCCTCCTCTCTCCATCCTCTTATCTCCCCCCTCTCTCTCCCTACCTCTCTCTCCCTCCTCCTTCCTCTGTCCTCCCCCTCTCTCCATCCTCCTCTCCTCCTCCTCCTCCTCTCTCTCCCCCTCTCTCTCCCTCCTCCTTTCTCCGTCCTCCTCCTCTCTCCCTCCTCAAACTTCACCATAATGAGCCTGGTCCCCTCTTGGCCCTCTCTCCCCTCTGACTTATGACTCTCTCTCTCTCTCTCTCTCTCTCTCTCTCTCTCTCTCTCTCTCTCTCTCTCTCTCTCTCTCTTCTCCTCTCTCTCTCTCTCTCTCTCTCTCTCTCTCTCCCTCCCTCCCTCCTCCTCCTCCTCCTCCTCCTCTCTCCTCTCTCCCCGTCCTTCTCTCTCCCTCCTCCTTTCTCCGTCCTCCTCTCTCCTCCTTCCTCCTCTGTCCCCCCTCTCTATCTCCTCCTCTCTCTCTCCACCCTCCTGGTCCACAGGAAGCCGCCCTCCTCCTCTCCTCCTCTCTCTCTCCGTCCTCCTCCTCTCCTCCTCTCTCTCGCTGGCGTTCCGCCTGCTGCGGAGCCTTCTCCCCGAGTGTTGCGGGTTAATGATAAATAACAGCCGCTAATCTCAGATAGAAAACATATTTTCACAGTAAAATCTCCATATTGATCTCTTCCAATCTGCCACATTGTCAATCCGGAATAGCACAAGTGTGTGTGTGTGTGTGTGTGTGTGTGTGTGTGTGTGTGTGTGTGTGTGTGTGTGTGTGTGTGTGTGTGTAATCTGCTGTTAATCTGTGTGTCCCTAACCCGGCGTCGCCCCAGCATCCTCCAACAGCAGCTGCTGCTGTCTGCTGCTTGTTTTCATCACGACGGATCGTCTCCGCACATCACTCTAATATTTAAAGTGTCTCACTCAAGGCAGATTGTTCCTGGAGACGTAGGGCCATTCAGATCGCTGTTGTGCGGGGGATGGGGGGTGGGGAGGGGGGTGCTGCTTGGCCATTCTGTGTCTAATTTGGAAATGATAGTGATTATGAGCTAAATATATACAGAGGAAAGGAAAAGCCGGGGATTGGAGAGGACTGAAAGAGGCTTGCTGAGGAGAGGCTTACTGTATTGTTTTTTTGTTTGTCGGATGATGCACGCATACAAGTGTGCACGTGGAGACACGAGCACACGCATACACGTGTCTCACTCGGGCACGCACAAACACATAGCCACACACACACACACGCATCGATGGGGAAAAGCTTGCATTGTGCTAAGTGCTGAGGTGTGTTGAGTGCACATTGGCCTCTGTCGCGCCCTTGCTACTCTCTCTCTCTCTCTCTCTCTCTCTCTCTCTCTCTCTCTCTCTCTCTCTCTCTCTCTCTCTCTCTCTCGCCCGGGTCACCCAGAGAGGCTGAAGCAGCCTGAACCTGGTTTCCTTCCTTACTGAAGTGGCCCAAGGTTGACAGCTGATGGATCCGTGTGAGTGTGGTCAAACAACAACAAAACCTTTTGCTATGTTGGGGTCTGATCTGAGCCGCTCGTTTTCACACCTCAGCTGTAGAGAGAGGAGCCTGCTCTGCTCTGACCCCGCCCCCCTGGCCCGGGGGCGGAGGCTGGCCTCCATCAGGCCTCTGGTGGTTACACCGTCAGAAGGGCTCGTGGGAGAAGAGCACGTTGTCCGTGTCAACGTGTTCGTGCATTTGTAGCTCTGAGGTGGGTGCAGGTGTGTGTGTATGTTTCGGTGTGTTACTGTGTGTGTGTGCATCTATGTGTTTGTGTGCGCACATTTGTATCTGGGCACGAGTGTGTGTGTTTGAGTGTGTGTGTCTATATTTATATCTGGGTTTGTGTGTGTGTGTGTGTGTGTGTGTGTGTGGGGGTGTGTGTGTGTGTGTGTGTGGTGTGTGTGTTGGTGTGTGTGTGTGTTGTGTGTGTGTGTGTGTGTCTGTGTGAGTGTCTGTGTGTCTGCATGTGTTTGTGTTTGTGTATGTTTATTCGTGTGCTTTTGAGTGTGTATCTGTATCTTTGTGTGTGTGTGTGTGTGTTTTCATATGTGTGTTTATCTGTGTGCTTGTCTGTGTGTGTACGTGCGTGTATCTGTTTGAATATGTGTGTATCTGTGTGTGTGTGTGTGTTTGTGTGTGTGTTTGTGTGTGTGTGTGTGTGTGTGTGTGTGTGTGTGTGTGTGTGTGTGTGTGTGTGTGTGTGTGTGGGTGTGTGTGTGTGGTGGTCATCGTAGTAGAAGGGAGTGTGATGAATGTCTGCTGTG
>NC_079416.1:14748148-14811145 GCF_026213295.1 Gadus chalcogrammus
GTGTGTGTGTGTGTGTGTGTGTGTGTGTGTGTGTGTGTGTGAGTGTGTGTGTGTGTAGATGTGGTCTGACGGTCAGGTGCGCTGCCACCACCACTGATCATTAGGGTTACAGCTGCCCGGGCCAGATTGTGGCTCTCTCTGCACCAGGCGAGATGTTTCTATGCCCAGGGAGAGCAGTGAGCATCTGCCTGTCGTCTCCCCCCTCCCCGCAGACAGAGACCTCCTACCGGTCTGTCCAACTCAAGCCCAACTGGTAACAAGGTCACCCAACTCTCTCACTTTCTGCTCGCGTATACTCTTGTCACTCGCATGCGCACGCACACTACACACCATACACTACACACCACGCACCGCACACGGCACACGACAGACACAGCACACTGGCCACTGCACACTACCAACCGCACACCACACACTGCGCCTCTATAGTGTGGATGCTTATCGCTTGCTGACCCTTTGTCTGTTTCTGTTTTTCTTTCTATCTCTCTCCCTCTCTCTTTCTGAACCTCTCTGTCTGTATCTGACACTGTCTCTTTCTTTCCATCCCTCTCTCCCTGAATATCTCTCTCTCTCTCTCCCTACCTCCTCCAGATCCTAGGTAACAAGATGACGGCTCCTAACCTGGCGGAAATCTCTCTCTCTCTCTCTCTCTCTCCCTACCTCCTCCAGATCCTAGGTAACAAGATGACGGCTCCTAACCTGGCGGAACTCTCTCTCTCTCTCTCTCTCTCTCTCTCTCTCTCTCTCTCTCTCTCTCTCTCTCTCTCTCTCTCTCTCTCTCTCTCTCTCTCTCTCTCTCTCTCTCTCTCTCTCTCTCTCTCTCTCTCTCTCTCTCTCTCTCTCTCTCTCTCTCCTACTCTTAAAAAAACTTGATGTTCCAGTCTAATTTCCAACTGGAGCAGAGAGAACTGTTTCATATATTTCCTTCTCTGGAGACGTGATAAACTTTGTGCGCTGCGTTATCGGTTAGCTATGTTAATTACATAGCTTGATGCTCACTGATAAGTGGACACTTTCATCATGGCAAACTAATTGGCTCAGAGCACTTCAGCCCCCTATTTCCAATAGCTCTTCTCCGTCGTTCATTCTTTTCATCTGATCAAACCAGGGCAAAATTATAATTATGCGCAAAGCTCAGAGGGACATTTTGAGTTTGGATAATGGGCTCATCCAAGAGCCTGAATGATCCGAGGCGAGCAGTGAGGATTGTGTTCTTATTAATGATTCAGACATGTAGGATATACAGACTTATTATTTTGGGGTTTCTCTGGTGATATGAGGATGGACGACGTGTGAGACATCACACATAGATAATTGCAGAAGACTTTGGCCTTTCCACTGTGGCTACTTCAGCCAAAGGTTCACAACGTTTGCATTTGGCATAATGATGGCTGATTTAAGACATATAATTTTCAGAATAAGCGATTTGACATCCTTTTTTTGAATAAAAAAAAATTATATAGTTAATGCTACTATTTCTTCCATTTCTGAAACATTTCATCACTTTCATTTTTTTAAAGTGTGACTTATTTTCAGATGTGAATATTGCACTCTGCTATTATGCACGATGGGAGAAAGCGACAGAGGAACGTGATTATTAATTCTTATTTACATTGAGACTTGAACCACACTGTATCAGAAAACAGAAATCCCGCAGCTTCTATTGTAGCAGCGGGAGTAAAGGAAAGGTTGAAGCGCATACAATGTCCTTCGAAGGGGAACAGAAGGATGATATTCAGCATCCACAGAAACCCATTATACTCCTTCCATTCATATCTGTTTCTTTTGAAATCCTAATGTACGACATGCAACGGCGGATCTCGTCCCGCCGGGTTAGAAGGCGCTAGAAGCTTTGAAACGTGTCACCGCTCCAGCTGCATTCAGCTGTCAGGCTGAAGAGACGGACCGCTCGGCACTGAGGGGCCTGAGACAGAACAGGTGTGTGACACCAACTTTCTGCCTCACAGATGGAGACAATGCAGCCCATGGTCGTGGGCGCCGCACCTGGGCCATTGTTTAATCACACAAAATGGCTTTTAAGTGCAAATTTCCGCTTGGTCCTAAAAGAGAGGTGGCCTCTGCACTTGCATTACTCATCTGAACCAACATGTGTTGCCTGCTCATTTGCATAATGGGGCAAAATGGAAATGAGGGGCCAGCTTTGTGAAGCCAAGACAAAAAGAAGAAAGAACAGCAGAGAGATGGGCTGATGTCGCCCTGCTCCCCCATACATCTGCACACTACAAAGGTGTGATGTCTTGAGATTCAATGGACCACTATCACAGCATCCTTTAGGGCGAGATGGGGGTCCCCACTTAGAGACACAAATTATGAGCGTTTTATGAAAGGGTAATTTAAGCCCTCTCAAGGCACACTCACAATTATTTTCTTTCTATCTTATATTTTTTGCAATGCTATTTGCAGGGTTATTTATTTGTAATGTATATCATTTTATCGAGTAGTTATACTTCATGTTTTTCATATTTTCACACTTTTATTTCATTGTTTTTTCAAACTCTGTTAAAGATACTCAGCAATGTGTGTAAATTAATAATTAACAATAGTTCTCTCAACTATTTCCATGTCAGCAGCTTGTAGATGGGTTTCTCTGACGTTGCATCACATGTTTTCACCACTCGGTTCTCAAGGACTGGGTGAGAGCAAGCATCAAACGAAGAATCACACGGTTGCACCTGCTTAAAAAAAAAAGAATTATGATTTGGATAATGTCGGTCTCAGCGCTGTGTGCTAGCTATAGAGACGTGTGGGCACTCACCGCCGGTTGCCTCACACATAGAATGAGCAAAGAAACCACATCCGTGAACCAACAACTTTCCCAGAACCATCAGAAGAGGACCTCCAGGCTCAGAGGTTTCTGAACAGGACCTGGTCCATCCTTAGAGGTCCCGTCCAAGAACCGGACCGGCTCCATCCTCAGAGGTCCCGTGTCAGAGCTGGACCTAGTCCATCCTCCAAGGCTCAGACCTTGTAGAAGTCCTGTAAACATGATCCATACCAAGCTCGTTCACATTGTCAGCAACACCCGCTGGGTCACAACTAGAAGGAGTTTGCACTGAGAACCGACTGTCGGCTGCGGCTCCATCTCCATTGTTTCAAAACCACCACCTCCTCCTCCTCCTCCTCATTACGCAGGGCTGGCGGGCCTGCCCTGCTATGCGTCGTCCCGCACAGTGGTGCACTGCAAACAGCAATGCATGGCTGCCCCCGCACACACAGCACACACACACTCTGAGTCATATCTCTTCTTTCCGTTCGCTGCTACAGCAGAAGGAGTCATAATACCCTGGAAGCCCAGACCTGCGGTGGATCGCTGCAGCATAGGTTGTCATTGGTGTCGTAACGGCGACTCTTAAAGCTTGTATTGTGACGCCATCTGTAGACACATCTCGGCCTGTCTTCTGAAGATGGGCCTTAATACTTAATAGTTTGAGTGTGCCAGGAAACGACGGCAAATGCATGTTCTTAGAATTATTATAATTGCTGCCGTAATGCATGATTCCCTCTTATCTGCTCGTCGCCCTAAAACATAAGAAAGTAAGAGTAATCCCTTTGAGCAGAACAACAGAGAGGGTTGTTTGTGAAACGTCCTAACAGAAGCTCTTGATTATTCGTTTGACTGGATAAACACCGTTCCGCGTGATTCGCCAGTTAGATCTCTCCCAATAAGCTGTTGCTAAGCTCCTCTCTGTTTCTTACTCTCTCTCTCGAAGCGGCACAGGGGCGCTCGGGTATTTACTTTAGTTTAATCTACATGAGCTTTCTACACCCAGAAACACGTCGGCATAAAACCTTACATGGACAAACAAGCGAGCAGCAGAACCTCGCTGCCTTGTTCGCCGCGAAGGTAGATTATCTGAGAATGTGCGGGGAAATTTCTCCAGGGATGTTTTGGCGCAGAGTAATAAAACTCAGAGAGTGTTGCCTTTGCCAAGCGGAGACATCTGGTCACCTTATCACAGATAAGTGGGGGCTAGTCCTGGCATCTGCTAGAATTAATCCATTTTGCAAACACAGTTATCCTAATCTCCTAAATATGTCGTTGCACGACTGTAACAAACCAGTGGGAGGAATTAAATCTTTCTTCCATCAATTTCAAAAGGACATCAATCACGGCGTCTCCGTCGCCATGGCGATCACACAGCATCTTCCGCTCACAGGAGGGAAGGAAGGAAGAGAGAGGGGAGTTCAGGAAGTGGCTGTCTTGAGCCGCACCTGGCGGGCTTCTGTCCGCGGCCGCGGCCCTGAAGCAAACCACCTCGCATCCCGGGATGAATATTCATGCGGGCGGAATTCTCTTTTGTTGCCTGCCTAGTCAGCAGTCACAGAACACATGGCGAGGGTTGGCAGCACCCAGCCTAGGTAGAGAGAGAGGGAGGAAGGGAGGAAGGGAGGAGAGAGGGAGAGAGAGAGAGAGAGAGAGAGGGAGAGAGAGAGAGGGGGCAGTGGCAGTGGAACCAGGACCTGTGAGGCTGACTGACATTTCCATCTGTGGCGAGGCCTGGTAATTATCGGGGAGAGGAGCGCCTGCAGCAGCCAGCCATCTGCTAGGGGAGAGATGGCTCAATGAGGTATGAGCGGTGTGGTGCGCGCCGCACTCTCCAGCACCGGGCCACCGACATGAGGGCTCGCATCTGCTGCCGGGGAGCCGCCCGACGCAGCCCGTCTCGCCTGGCTCAGAGCGAGGGAGAGAGACGGAGAGGGGAGAGAGACGGAGAGGGGGCCGGCAGGAGGGAGCAGAGTAGCCAAGAGCCCCCCCCCCGCCTTGCACTCCCCCCTCGTCACCACCCTACTTCTGCCTAAACCCTGCCGACCCCACCACCATCACCACCAACACCACCACCATCACCATGATTCCTTGCAGTATCATCGGGTGGTGTTTTGGTGGCAGGAATGGTGAGGCTGGCCTGGACCAAAGTCCCACTTACTTACTTCCATATCCACATGGGGTGCCGCTGGGGGTGGTGGCGGTGGTGATGGTGGTGCTGCTGCTGGTGGTGCTAGGCCTGTGGCACAGGAAACATACATGATATGTGTGCCCATCTTGATAGTTGTGCGTGTGAGTTTTTGTTTTTGTGTGGTTGTATTTTTCTGTCATTTTGTGTTTCTTTGTTAGTGTGTGTGTCTTACAACACGTATACGACCTATTCCCACTCAAAGGTGGGTGCGTGCGTTTCCTTGTGTTGGAGGACTGGAGGCAATCGCCTCTGACTCATTCATGAGCCACGCGTCAGCGAGTCATTGGGGAGGCTCCATGCGGCCTCCACACACACCTCGGGCTCCCTGTGGAGAAGCCATGCTCTGTGCATCGTGTGTGTGTGAGTGTGAGTGTGTGTATGCGTGTGTTTGTTAATCACCTTCATTTTTGTATGACTCAATTGAACAATAGTAATGCACACATGCATACACAAACACGCACACGCACACGCACACGCACACACACACACACACACACACTAGCATGGCTTCTCCACAGGGAGTCGATACCCTGTAGCAGGGAGCCAAGATGGTTAAGTGCAGCATGCTACCCATAAAGACATCTGCCTGTGTGTGTGTGTTTGTGTGTGTGTGTTTGTGCGTGTGTATTTTTGATTCCACTCGCATGCCTGCTTGTCCTCCTTTGACACTCTTGGATATTATATATATTTCATTGTCCTACAACCATTGACATGAGGCACGTTAACATTCATCTTTAATAAATAGTCATTAGCAGAGGTCTAATGTGGCTAACACAGTTTAACGGCTATAGGTTTTTGAATTGTTCTTTATCTGTGACATTTCCATTTGCATGTATCGCGTTTCCTTGTCTTTGTGTTGAGTCCTGAGACGTGTTAGAGAAGAGCGAATCGCTGTCAGTTGTGGGAGAGAGATTTTAAAAATAGAGACGGAGAGAGAGATAAAAAAACCTGCATGCGTAAAGAGCGCAACGAGACTCAGTAAGGAAAAAAAACAGGAGGATGAGGGATGGGAACATTGGTGAGAGATAAAAGAATGTGCGTGCTGTGCACATCTCTTTGCTGGATTCCGTCTGACTGTTTGGACAGATTGGTAGAATTCAAAATGCAGCAGTGGCCTCTGATGTGGCGATCTGCCTTTGATCCCGCCCCAGCGCTTGTGTTTAGTTTTTTCTCTGCCCCAAACGTGTGTGTTTGTTTGTGTGTGTGTGTGTGTGTGTGTGTGTGTGTGTGTGTGTGTGTGTGTGTGTGTGTGTGTGTGTGTGTGTGTGTGTGTGTGTGTGTGTGTGTGTGTGTGTGTGTGTGTGTGTGTGTGTGTGTGTGTGTGTGCGTCAACAACGTCAAATTCAACTCGAACAACGCACTGGTGGCACCTATGTGCTACAAAACTATTCGCCACTCCGCTCACCTGCATTGCCATCGCCGTGTCCCCCCCCCCCCCCCCCCCCCGCAGAAAAACAAACAAACAAACTCATCAACGCACAATTCAGCGGCGTCAACCTGCGAAACTCGACAACTCCTGGGCGCGTCTGGATGATCAAACGTCCGCGTGAGCAGCGTAAAGAGAGCAACCATCTGAACGACCAGAAACACATACACTCTGTCTTCGCGGGAACCACAGCTGTCATTTACCGGCCGACAAAAAAAGTCTTTGATAAGGAAAATATCCATCCCTCCCATCCCTCCACCCCCCCCCCCCCCCCCCCCCCCCTCCTCATCGTCCTCCTCCATCCCTGTGTTTGTGTTTTTTTTATTTGTTTTTACAGATGTCGGAGCACTCTGAGAAATTTGTGGCGCGTCAACACGCGCGTGTATTCCTCATTGAGCCGCATTAACTCTGAGCCATGTGTCGAACAAACGGAGGCCATTCTGGAGCCCTTAATGACAAGGCTGCTCCCCGCCTCGCCCTCCTCCCCCCCCCATCCCTCTCGCTCTTATCAAATTGCTCTCTAAATGAAGTACAGCTGTGTGGACCAGGTGCTGCCACCGCCCCCCCCCCAAACCCCACACGCTTTTTTTTGCAGAAAGAACAGGAAATTATGAACCCCCCCCCAACCCCCCTAAATCCTTCACAAATGCGGCAGGGCAGAGGAAGGCTTGATGCGCGGCTGGCCCAGGCTCTGGGCTCGCCTACGTGTCCTATCTGATGGTGCGTGTTTGTTGATCCTCGTTCATTCATGTTCCTTATCTCCCGCCCAGCGCGGGCCGAGAAGGGAGATCCAGGGTCACTGAATAGAACAAATATGTGCTATTGAAAGTTCAGAGTGAACGGTTGGCTTAATGCGGTTAAACTTTTGGGTTGATTATGGCGATGGAGTTGGGGTTATCAAATTAGATACAGAATGATATCCCAGACCTGTAGGTGGCCGTGTTTCCAATGTGTAATGAATGGATATCTTAGTGCCAGGCAAATACATTTGATTAGGTAAATCTTCTAGTGGAACATTCTTGCGTGACACTGGCATCTCCCCTCCTCACTGTTTGTATGTTCAGCCAATGAAAATACATATTTTTGACTACATTCAACTGAACTAGTTTCACAGCTACTCTATAAAGAAAAAACTCAGGACACCGGCGTCTCTCCGTCTCCTCTTCCCTGTCTCCTCTTCCCCGTCTCCCAGTCCCCCATCCCCGTCCCTGCACTGCTTGCCCGCCTCAACGTCTCCGTCTCTCTCACTCCTGTTTCTTCGTCTCCCTGTCTCCCCTTCTCCGTCTCCCCGTCTCCCCATCTCAGCCTCCCCGTCTCCCCATCTCAGCCTCCCGTCTCCCCATCTCCATGTCCCCGTCCCCCCGTCTCCCCATCTCCATGTCCCCGTCTCCCCGCGACGAGAGGCAGAGAGAGGCTGCTGATGTAAAGTAGGCCTCCTGCTCAGGAGATGTGCAGCTGTCAGTGGCTCCCTAACCCCACCCAACTCCCCCCCCCCCTCCACCCCAGTATCCATAATAGACAAAGCACTCATCAGGCCCCCGTTCATCTGGCCTCCCAGATGCCTCATCACCAGGGGCCAATCCCGTCCAGGACTGGGAGCCCGTGCCACACCGCCAGATGTGCGCGGGCAACATGGCCAGGGGGTCAACACATGTGCAAAGGTAGGCTCCATAAATGAATTATGCCGTGATTATCATAAGTGTGGCAGCCGAGGAGTCGCGGCGGCTTTGGTAACGGAGGAAAAGCGTTGCATGCGTTCTCTTTCTAGATCCACGGCCGCACGTTTACAGAACATAGAGAAACATGACATGAGTCAGTCGAGGTCCGCCTCTGCAGTGCAGCATCTACGGTAATTATCTGATGTGTTTTTTATTTTGTTAATATAAATTAAATACAGAGGACAAGATGATGCATGTAGGTGGTTCTTTAAGAAATTTGGATTTATATTAATGCAGACAAATCCAAACTCTGCAAGAGAATACCAGAGGAGGCGAGGGGCGAGCCAGATCCTGTAGAGGAGAGATGATTCCAGGCCATATGCCCTGTATTCCTGCATTATTCCACACTCTTCTAGGTCGCTCCCTCTCTGCCTCCCCCCCATCCCCCCCCCCCCCCAACGTATTCTGTTTCGTCATATGCCAAAAAGACCTTTCTCCCCCTCTTTCTTCTCCCCTCCCTCCGCTCCTCTCTTCCTCCCTCGCTCCGTCTCTCCCTCCTCGCGGTAGATCTGGCGAGGCCTGGCTCCCCGGCCCCCCCTTCAAGACCGCCATGCCAACTTCACAGGGCCCAGGTGGAGTGGGGAGTGGGGGGGGGGGGGGGGGCGGGGGGGCGGGGGAGACGGGACCCTTATCAATTCCACTAACAAGCGTGCTTACTGGGATCACAGGACACGTCGTGGCTCACTTTAAAGTCCCCCGACTGGAGCCAAGGATGACCTGGATAGAAACCCGGAACATCCCCACCCCACGCCCCACCCTCACACACACACACATACACACACACACACACACACACACACACACACACCCCCTGCCGATAGCAGCCAGCAACCTCTGATGGGCCGTCTCTCTCCTCCGTCTCAGACTTGGCCAGCACCCCGCGTCTCGGAAGGAAAGAGGAGGGAAGGAGGGAAGGAGGGAGGGAAGGAGGGAGGGAGGGAGGGAGGGGGAGGAGAAGGTGGGGGAGAAGAGAAGAAGTCTTTGAAATGCTGGAGTCCCATGAAGGATTGAGAAGCAGTGGAAGAATCAAAGGCTTCTGATCCAGGAAGGGATGAAATAAAAAGAATATATATAGATACATATATATATATATATATCACATGGCGGATGGGGGGGCGAGTGTTGGGAGAGCGGAGACGCGGCTGTGGAGAGAGAATTGCATGCTGGGTATATTGCATATATATAGGCTGGGAACAAAGAGGCTATCTGGAATCGTGGGGGAGAAGAATGGAGAGGCCGCCCTATCTCTGTATGACAGACCCTTAATGTTAAACCCAGGCTGAGGGAGACACCAAGTAAAGCAAACCTGCAGGTTGTCCTGTCACACTATAGGAGGAAGATCACTGCCTTCAGCAAAGGAAAAAAGGTGCACACACACCCCTACACACACACGCACACACACACCCCTACACAAGTCCACCACACACACACACCCTTACACATATCCACCAAACGCTCCCACTCACACACACACACACACACACACACACGCACGCACGCACACACACACACACACGCGGTGGTGTAGACATCAAAGGGCTATCACAGAACCGTATATTGCGCCATCCCGGTTCTTTACAATAAAACCAATTCCAGAATTAAAGGTTCTGACGGTGTAATCATCCAACACCACCTTTGTTATCTGGAATGCAAACACGGGGCCATGTGCATAGCAGCATATAAACCATCTTATCGGGTACATGCATATGGACGTGGCGGTGACGTCGTTAGCTGTGTACAGTGGTGCAGGGAGAAGGGCATGGGTTCTCGTTAGTGGGAACAGGAAGAAGGGAGGCCGAGGGAGATGTGCACGTCCGCACGGCTGCGGTGGCCGCGGTGAGGAGGAGGAGGGTGAGGAGGAAGAGGAGGGCGAGGAGGGGAGGGGGGACGGCAGCTGAAGGCTATTATGTCCAGGTGGCCTAGAGAATACAGGGGGCTTCACGCAGAGCTAAACACAAGCACGGACGCGGGCACCCTCGCTTTCTCTCGCACTCTCCCTCCCTCCCTCCCTCTCTCTCTCTCTACATCTGCCCCATTCTCTCTCTTCCTCTTTCTATTGCGGCCTCCGTCCATCCCTCTCTCCCTCTTGCCCGTAAGCTCTCCCTCTCTTCTCTCTCCCTCTCTCTCACACGCACACACAGAAATACTAACACACACACACACACACACACACACACGCACACACACACAGAAATACACACACAGAAATACACAAACACAAACACACACAGTGACAGAGAGCTCCACAGCTGGTAGGATGCCCTGCATGTCAATTAGGAAGGCAGAGCATGTACAGGGACACATGGACCTCCACACAGCCCATGTATAATGCATGGCAGGGACTGGATGGTGGTACTGGAGGAGCTGCCACTAGATTGGATCCGCTGGAGGAGATGGATGCTGAAAAGAAGAAGAAAATGTTCGATCACACACCTCAAGGTTTATCTCCCAGCAGAATGATTTGATGGGGTTGGCGTCTGATATTTAATTATCTTTATGTGTGTGTGTGTGTGTGTGTGTGTGTGTGTGTGTGTGTGTGTGTGTGTGTGTGTGTGTGTGTGTGTGTGTGTGTGTGTTTGCACACATTGCAGGTTAAGATGTATGTGTCTGTACACTTCACTCTATGTACTGACGACATTTTGGAAATTGCTGTGACATGGCATACCCCTTCAACCACCAAAACCCAAGGTCTGTAAGCAAGTGTGTAGCAGTACATGGACTTATAATTATGCGTTTGTGTCCAATGTTTGTATCTATCCGGGTTCTCTCTTGCTTGACAGCCATGTTGAGTTTACTGAGAGCTGATATCAGCTGAAAGCTGTCATGATTAAAACAACCATGAAGCTTGAGGTCTACCTAGCTAAGGGCTTTCCCCTTGATATGGGAATATCTAATGATGCATGTAACATTCACATTCACACAAGTGCTGTAAATTCCTACGATGAAACACAAGTAGTGATCAAGTACAGCTATACAATTAAATATAATAATAACATAGGGACAGCCTTTTTTATCATAACACAAATGCACTTAATTAGATGATGTGACTTCCTTTGACCAAAGACACTGTGGAAGACAATAAAAGGAAAATAAAGGAAAGTTAACAGCAAATGACACTAAAAGTCATTTTAATAATTGAATATGCGTGTGTGTATGTGGACGGTTCAAGGTTCTACTAATTCTTTGGGGGAGAATATCAACTGAAAAGAACAGCTCCTTCAGGAACACAAACCCGTTCCCTTTTTTTAAAGTCAAAGTCAGACAAAAAAAGCCCCCCCAAAAAAAGCCAGCCCACAGAAAGTAGGACATTATGCAGATGACTCCCATGGAAGCGGCGTGTAGTGGGGTGAGGGGTCAGCCCAGCGTAATTCCATTTCCATGTTCAGGTGGGTGCCGGCCAAGCTGTGTGCGTCTGCCGGTGAGCGGTCTCTTGCTATTGGCCCTGACAGCTTACACTGTAATTGGCTCAGTGAGGTGATTCAGTATTGGTGTGAGTGGCGTCTTCTCGGGGAAACGCTGACATGGGGGGGTGATGTGGCTACGGTTGGTCTGAAGCGCCGGTGAGGAGGGGGGGCTAACCTTGAAGAAAAAAAAAAAAAAACAACCTTGGATGGTGACAGGGGGGACCTACTTTTGTTTGGGTCACTTGTCAGTTTTTTTTTTTATTATTATTATTATTACTATGCCTAAAATAAGGTCTGAGATAAATTTCAATGTGGCCAACGTCCTCAATGAGAAATTATTAGAAATGCATTTTTTATTGTTTGTCCTTTTGTCATTGTAATCTTTCTTTTGTTCTCCATTAGTCTGATTATTCCTGCTTGTCCTTGTGAATAATCGCCGTAGCATCTCGTCCTCCTCTCCCTCATCCACCCCCTGTTGGAAGAAACTCCATCACTCAGCCTTCCTCCTGATCAGACACACACACCAAGCATTCATTCTCTCCTTCCTCTTCCTCTCCTCTTTTCCTTTACCTTGTCCTTTTTCCTTCTCTCTCTCTCTCTCTCTCTCTCTCTCTCTCTCTCTCTCTCTCTCTCTCTCTCTCTCTCTCTTCATTCTGTCTGTCTGTATGTCCGTCTGTCTGTCTTTCTGTAGCTTTTGGAGAGGAAGAGGAGGAATGGAAGGAGGAGGAAGTAGGAAGAGGAAGGAGAAGGAGGTGGAGGATGAGGAGGAAGAGGAGGAGGAGGGGGAGGAGGAGGGGGATAGGGAGGAGGGAGGGGGAGGAGGAAGAGGAAAAGGAGGAGGAGGAGAAGGAAGTAGGGAGAGGAAGAGGAGGAGGAGGAGGAGTAGGAGGCGCAGTGGGCTCCGCTCTGCTCCTCAGGACTGTCCTCCTTGTGCACACAACACAGATGGTTATTATGGGGCTGCACATAAATTGATTATGTTGGAAATTAACTGTTGCTGTCAAAGGCAGCCGCCAACCTGTCCCAGTGTGTCCCAGTGTGTCCCTGTGCCCGTTGATGCATAGGATCCAGCTGATGGGCCAGATGTTTGCACAGTGTGCCACTCCTTTTAAGGTCAGCCCAAAAGTGGTATGGTTGGGGGGAAGGCTCAGATCTTCCTCCCTTTGTACTTCAGGCCCCGCCACTTCCTGGTGTCTTGGCGTTTCAGGGAACTGCGCTAGAAGCATTTATTTGTTTCTATTGTGAGTTTGTTGTTGTCGCTCGTCTTTCTGGCACTCGCTTGTTTTTCTCTCAATCTTCAGACTTGAGATTTGAGTGTTGAGGATTTCGAAGATAATTGCTCCAACTGAAGTGTGATTTGGTTGTGTGTTCTCCGTTACAAAAGTGGAGAACATTTACTATGTGAGCAGGTTCACCTGTTAACCTTTACCTCAACCCACAGTTTTCTGTAGTTGCCGGGCATGGGTTCTCCCCTAAAGGAGAAAGTTTCCTCTGAGATCCATCGCCACACAAGCCAGTAATCGGAACATCCCAGTACTCACCCAACTGGGAGCCAACTGTCCGTGTAGCGGTCCACAGAGAGCATCACGCTCCTCTGACCCGCGGTCAGCCTCCATGGCTCTGCTCCAGCTGCCCAGGACAGTGTTTCCTGGTGGATGATCATGCATATAGGTGACCCCCGGGGGGGCAGGAAGCAGGACGGCGAACTCAGCAGAAAGTCAGGTCCCGGGATCGCTGCTACATTGTTTTCCTGGTCTGACCTTGATTCCGGGCCCACTCCGGCATGTTTCCGTACGCATGGCAGAGTTCGGAGGGCTGCCAAAATCAGAGGCCAAACAGGGAAGAGAGGCCCCCTGTGATTCACAGACACGCACGCACGCGCACACACACACACACACACACACACACACACACACACACACACACACACACACACACACACACACACACACACACACACACACACACACACACACACACACACACACACACAGATGTGAGCATGCGCACACACGCTGTTATACTGCACAGATGCACACATAGAGATATGGACAGACACGTAAGCATTAAATACACAGATTCAGGTGCACACACACACACACACACACGCACACACACACACACACACACACACACACACACACACACACACACAAACACATAAACACACACACACACAGACACACACACCACCCACAGCCCTGGACCAAATCCAATCACAAAGGAAGGTGACCTTCAATGGAAAGAGTTGCGTCACTTTGAACCATACGGAACACCTTTCGAGAATAAAGAGTGAAAGTTGTAAAGCCCCTCTGAGGATGACAAAGGCAATTTTACGAGACCAATCCAAACATTTGAAAGAGCTTTGGCCATCATCTATTCCTCATGATTACTGAAGTCTGTTTTATGAGCTAGTCAATACTTTTCAGAGCATTTTCTCGGTTATCTTTATCTGTGTGGAAACATCCCCCTGCGTAAGAAGCTATATCCTGATCTGCCCAACGCCCATAACTCCAGCTCATCCCGACACATGGCTGGACAGCTGAGGGGCTGAATCGGGGAGATCTCCAGACCCGAGCAGGCAGGCATGGTGGCATGAATATGAATGACGGTAGGTGATAAACAGAGTGGGTCTCTGGGACGTGTGACTGGGTCTGTGTGACACATAGCCCTCACACCCCAGATGTAGAGGGGCGAGGGGGGGACGCCACTCAAACCATGGCACGGGGACAGCAGCCAGCAGCGGCACCGGGGGGGGATGAGAGAGGACGGCTGCAGGGAAAATGATGGAACCGGTCGAAACCGGAGGAAAAAAGGAAATGGTCACAGTCATTTAAAATCTCCCAACGCCGTACAAATACAGCTAAACCCAGCAGTAATGGGTTTTATTTCTTGGTACTTTGAGTGGGATTACTAGAGTGCTTGGAAGGATTCGTTGGTGGAGTTTCTCTCCCAGTTTCTTCCCATTACCTTCACATAATCAACCCCCGTTCCTTTCTTTTGAAAATCTGCACTGGCTATTTGAAACATGAAAAGGCATCAGAACAGGAGCCGAGCTCTCTCAAAGGTATAAAAAAAGAAAAGAAAACGTAGTTATTAACCATGATTTTTAAATTTTCCTTTGAGTGAGTTTATCTCCTGTTACAAAGCTTCCAGTTTTGAATATCTTTCAATATCCAGACGGAATGAAAGGACGCGTGGAAAACAATGTTGTGGATTCTGGAGCCATGTGTGTTCATTGTTCTCTAAGTTAGATTAGAGCAGAGAAAGGATGGAGGGTTCCTGGTGATTTACACCTCGGCAAAAGAGAGGCAGAAATCTGCTTTTCTTCTCATCTGTATCAGCCTGGAACACCTTGGGCTGATAGGGCTCAGAGGTAGCTAGGACTCCACCTTCATCTGTGTGTGCGTGTGTGTGTGTGTGTGTGTGTGTGTGTGTGTGTGTGTGTGTGTGTGTGTGTGTGTGTGTGTGTGTGTGTGTGTGTGTGTGTGTGTGTGTGTGTGTGTGTATGAAGGTGAATGTCTATGTGAATGTGCAACAACTCATGTGTGCACATCCACTACGTGTTTGTGTACACGTATATATTATTCTGTGGGGGTACAGATATATATGTTCCTGTGTGTGTGTGTGTGTGTGTGTGTGTGTGTGTGGGGGTACAGGTATATATGTGACTGTGTGTGTGTGTGTGTGTGTGCGCAGGTATATATGTTACTGTGTATGTGTGTGTGCAGGTATATGTTCCTGTGTATGTGTTTGTACAGGTATATATGTTCATGCGTGTGATGTACAGTGAGATATAGAATATATACCTGTACAAACACGTTTGTGGGTTTGCATTTGCATTTGTGCGCTTGCGTGTGTGTGTGCATGCGCTTTCGGGCGTCTGTTTATGTGTGTGTTTGCGTGTGCATGCGCTTGCCTGTATGGGTTTATGTGTGTGTTTCATGTGTGTGTCTGCGCTTGCGTGCATGCGTTTATGTGTGTGTTTGCGTGCACGTGCATGTTTATGTCTGTGTCTCCCACACACACACACACGTGCATGTGTGTGTGTGTGTGTGTGTGCCATTGCGTGCGTGCGTGTCTGTGTCTGTGTGTCTGTGCGGGGGGATATTTTCCAATCACTGCTCTGCCGGTTCTTCATTGTTCCTGGAAGCTGTTCACCATTCTGCACGATTAACAGCATTATCTGCCCCTGGCCCCGCAGCCCGCCAGTCCTTGGGCCATTGTGTTCTCGTCAAGGGTGAGTGCTCCCTCCCCCCTCCTCCCCCCTCCCCCCTCCTCCCTCACTCCCCCGGTGTCATTCAGCCCCCCTCTCCTCCCATCAGCCCGGGACAGGCCTGACTGGGCCCAGGTGGGTCGTGCTGGCATTTCAGGCCCTAGCCCGCAGCCAGGGGGGGAGAGGGGCTGGAGGGTGAGGCTGGAGGGGGAGGATAAGTGGCCTCAGCGGCAGGCAACAGGCGGGAGACGAGGTGGTCTCTGACGCCCCGTCGTCCACCACCCTGCTGGTCCGGAGACGATGCTGAAGACGGCGACAGGTCCCTGGGGCTGACCTTTGATCTGAGCATCGAGATCCATCTGGTCAGTGGGCAGTCAGAGGGTCCGGCAGCTATGACTGGATCACCTTTGGAAAAACCAAAATTCAAGGCAAGGTCGGTCTCTCTCTCTCTCTCTCTCTCTCTCTCTCTCTCTCTCTCTCTCTCTCTCTCTCTCTCTCTCTCTCTCTCTCTCTCTCTCTCTCTCTCTCTCTCTCTCTCTCTCTCTCTCTCTCTCTCTCTCTCTCTCTCTCTCTCTCTCTCTCTCTCTCTCTCTCTCTCTCTCCCTCCCTCCCTCCCTCCCTCCCTCCCTCCGGTCTCTGTTTTCTTATTTCATTCTTGATTCTAAACCCGTTGCCCCAGCTTGTGATCCCTGTCTCTTTGCCCCTCTCTCCTCTGTCCTGTAATTGACTCAGCTGCTTCCTTTGTGATATAATAACCGGTTCGGCCGGCAGAATGACATTTCACAGGCTCTGAGCCATCGTAAAGCTAATTGTTCTAAAGAGGAGAAGGGGGAGATGCTAGCGGTCTGCGTGTCTGTGCATGCAGCAAACGATAAGGGGAGATTCATTTCTGCTGTATCGGCCAAACAGATGCTTAGGAGGGACTTTTATCTTGACATTGAAACTCGGGCTCTTTCTACTTCTCCCTCTCTCGCTCTCTCTGTGACTCTGTCTCGCTCTCTCCGACACTCTCTCTGTCTCAGTGTCTCTCTCTCAATCTCTCTGACTCTTTGTGTCTGTGACTGTGTCTCTCTGTCTCTATGTCTCTCTGTGTCTGTGTCTGTCTCTGTCTCTGTCTCGCTCTCTCTCGCTTTTCCCCTTTCCTCTCGCTCGTCACCAAGTCATTATTCTGTCCCTTTTTTTTTAAAAGTGTACGCATGTTGCTGTTTCTCTTTCTTCTGCCAGACACCCTGCACAGAAAAGATAGGGTCTTTAAATTTGGGCCCATAGCCCCATTCTCTCCTCTCCCCTTCTGTGTCTTTGTGAGCGGGAGTGCGTGAATCTGTGTGTGTGTGTGTATGTGTGTATGAGTGTGTGTGTGCATGATGTCTGTGTGCGTGATGTGTGTGAAATACTGATATATTCAGCGAAAGGAGGGGGAGGCAGGGGGGATTCGCTGTTGTTTTTTTATGTGATGTAATTCAGAGGTTTAGTTGTGTGTGTGTGTGTGTGTGTGTGTGTGTGTGTGTGTGTGTGTGTGTGTGTGTGTGTGTGTGTGTGTGTGTGTGTGTGTGTGTGTGTGTGTGTATGTGTGCCTCAGGCCCTGATCGGTGTCTTTTTGAACATTAATGTGGAACAAATTCATAATTGTTTAAAAAAATAAGAGCCAGCATCCAATTAAGATACTGTTGCTATTCTTTTGTATTTGTATCACAAATAGGACTTACAATTTAAATTAGCGCCTCAAAACAAGACGACGATATTCAAATAAATATTGCCTTTACACTGTCACCAACCGCAGGCCTAGCTCACTAAAACATATAATACATGGACGACTTGTGCTAGTTTACCGTTAGCTCTAGCATCACTAGCGACTTATATGTGACTACATGGATGACTTGTGCTAGTTTACAGTTCGCTGTAACATCAGTAGTGACTTTTTACGTCTAGCAGTAAGCAGGTGAGCGTAGCTCGTACTCTCCAGACTGAGATGTTTTGTCTTTGTTTCTTTAGTGTCTGCTCAAAATTTGTGAAGGGAACTTGCTTCCCTATTGGTCCACGCAACAACCTCATACAGGATGATCCTGACACTGGCAGGATCATCCTGCAGAGGCCACGATATAAGCCATATTAAAAAAGAACACATTATATTGAATTGATAGTTAATTGATAGGACACCTGCAAATAACTAATCTTTAAATGAGTTCCGGAGAGCCATCCCTGTCTCTCTCCAACAGATCAGAGCCCAACCTCTCCTCTCTCTCTGCTCAAAACTTCCATCTTGGGGCCAAACTATTCCTCAGTTTGTGTCAGAACTTCAGCCCTGACAAGAGGACTAATATAACTTCAACAAAAGAGCTAAACGATAACACAAACACGTCCCTGCTATATCATACAAAAGGAACCCATCGTCCAACCACACAACAGAAACACACCGTCCCAACACACCACAGAAACCCACCGTCACACCATACAACAGAAACACACAACAGAAACACACTGTCCCACCACACAACAGAACCACACACCGTGTCATCACACAACAGGAACACACTGTCCCACCACACAACAGAAACACACTGTCCCACCACACAACAGAAACACACCACACAACAGAAAGACATCCGACCATCGCACAACAGAAACACACCGTCCGGCCGCACAACAGAAACACACCGTCCGACTACACAACAGAGGTACCCAACAGAAACGCATCGTCCCACCACACAACAGAAGTACCCAACAGAAACACACCATCCCGACACACAACACAAAGCACAAACACACAGTCCGACCACAGCACCACGTGTTGGCTAACGTCAGACGCTCTCAGCGGTGCAGACTGGAGCTAAGTGAGTCAAATAAAGTCAGATGTATCCGTCTCTCACAGCAGGTTCTCTCTGCCCTCCTGCCTCCACATTTCCCAGCCCGTGGTACGTCTCCGAGCAACCGCCTACCCCCCCCCCCTCCCCAGGCCCACCCATCCAAGATGGCCTCTCCGCTTCCCACTTAGAGGAATAGATGGAGTGTTTAAGTGTTTTTGTCGAGTCAAATGGCACCAGGCAGATGACTGCATGCCATTATCATAACTTACCCCCCCCAGTCCCCTCCTCTGCAGGCTGCTCTGGTGCCCCATCCCAACGTCTGTCCTGCCCCATGGAGCCCTGGTGCCCCATCCCCACGTCTGTCCTGCCCCGTGGAGCCCTGGTGCCCCATCCCCACGTCTGTCCTGCCCCGTGGAGCCCTGGTGCCCCATCCCCACGTCTGTCCTGCCCCGTGGAGCCCTGGTGCCCCATCCCCACGTCTGTTCTGCCCCGTCGAGCTCTGGATGCAGACTACAGGCAGGTGGAGGAACGCGTGCGGGCTTCCTGCTTACACGTTGAGACGTTCAGAGTGTGTGTGTGTCTGTGTGTGTCCGTAAGAGTGTGTGTATATGTATGTGTGTGTGAGTGTGTGTGTGTGTGTGTGTATGCGCGTGTGCGTGCACATGTGCCTGCCTGTGTGCGTGCGTATGCGTGTGTGTGGGTGCGTGTGGGTGCGTGTGTGTGCGTGGGAGCAGGAATAGTTGTGCGTAGCCGTGTGGTTTCGGGGAGCCGGTCGCCATCGCATCAAAGTTCCGGCGGCTTCCTGTCTCGGGGTGACAGAGGAGCGACGCTGAGTGGCACTTGTCCTCCAGTCCTCAGCGTGACTTCCTGTCCCCGTCCCCCCCGTCCCCCCCCGACTGCCAGAGCCTCAGAGCAGCGCGTGCTGCAGAGATGTAGCAGCAGATGGAGGCCGGCGTTCTACATCTCACTCTTGGGACGCCCGGGCAACACCATCCGAGGCCCGCTATGCAGTGTGTCTAAACCCCGCGAAAACCCAAATGGTGCATGGATGCAGCACCACACACACGGCACACATTCCCTCCACAACCATTCCTCGACCACCCCCCCCCCCCCCCCACACACACACACACACACATCCGCCCTCCCCCACCCCCCATATCCTCCCTGTCTGTGACTCCCTTCTGCTGAGCCCACCCTCTCTCTGAAGAACCCCCGCATCTTTTATTTATTCCCTGCAATACGGCTGGACGCTGACGAGAGCACAGGCGGAATTCGCATGTGCACGTGTGAAGAGACACACAGTCACACACACACACACACACACACACACACACACACACACACACACACACACACACACACACACACACACACACACACACACACACACACGCAGATGAACAGAAATGGGCCTCCTTCTGTTACGGGGAAAAAGAAGTCTGCAATTATAGAGAAAGAGGGGAGGGACAGTTGGGATTTGCATATGTCGTGGAGAGAAGAAACTACATCTCCCACAAGGCCCGGCGGTGGAAATGAACCAGCTGTCCATGGTTTGTAGATCAGATCCCATCCTCTTGATTACGAAATCACAGAATAATGAGGAGCGAAAAAAAAAAGAAGAATAAAGTTGGGCTGCCGTGCCTCGTGGTTCCCTTCTTTGTTGTTCTCGAGAACAGAAGTTCTCGTGCCTCCGAGCCGTTTCCCCGTGCCAACGCGCCGCGTCTTACCGCTCTCCAAGAGAGGGAAAAAGGGAAGGAACGCGAGGCGCTCCAGCCCCTGTCCCTCCAAAGCTGTCATGACAACGCCCGCCTTTTGTTTAATTTACATTCGGAGGAACAGCCTCCACCCCCAGCCATCACCGCCGCACCAACTGGCCTCATCAAAAATGCAGAGTTCAAACTAATTAGTGACATTTGGCCGTTTGCGAAACTTTCTCCTGCTCTCAGCTCAACTTCTGTGGTGCAATTTATCACACGGCTGGCCAGGCGCGCGGAACGCGTGCCCGCGGATTCTGTCAAGTGGATTCAGTTTTCTAAGAAAGTACAATTTCCAATTTGTTCGTTCCGAGGAGATTCTATTTTGAGATGAATGCAGGTGTAGAACAGCAGCGGGTTGCAGTAATCACGCATGTGGAGCCCGTTCGTTCATTTATGGTTTGTGTTTGTCATAAGAAACATCTGTCATCCTCCGTGTGTGAAGACGAGCATCTGTATAGTCGGAAATAAATGAACAGAAACCAAGGTAAATACCTCATTAGAAAATAAAGATGAGGGTTAATATTACTGAATGATATGGAACGCTCGTCACACACACACACGCACAACTCTAACACACACAGACTGACGCGATAACAAGAACATGCACAAATAAATAAACAACACACATACTCACAAGCAAACACACACACACACACACACACACACACACACACACACACACACACACACACACACACACAGAGCAATAGACAGACACACACACACAAAAACAAACACACATAGCAATAGACACACACACACACATGCATCCAGCATGCACCACCCTTCCAACTTCCTCAGGCCGCTGTGCAGTGGTGTATTGCAGTAGTGTATTGCAGTAGTGTATAGCAGTGGTGTATTGCAGTAGTGTATAGCAGTGGCGTGTTGCAGTATAGTGTATTGCAGTGGCGTGTTGCAGTATAGTGTATTGCAGTGGCGTATTGCAGTAGTGTATTGCAGTGGCGTGTTGCAGTTGTGTATTGCATTGGGTTATTGCAGTGGCGTGTTGCAGTAGTGTATTGCAGTGGTGTATTGCAGTAGTGTATTGCAGTGGCGTGTTGCAGTGGCGTGTTGCATTGAGCTATATCCGGCCAGCTGTTCTTCTCTGTGCTGTCCAAACAGGTGCTGGCCTGAGTTTCACTGCATTATTCATCTGGCTTCACTATAGCCAGAGAAGAATGGATGACAATGCTGAGCCTCATATCTTATCCTTGATGTCATAGCATCATATCACATCCATGATTTCAGATCCTCATGTCACATCCATGAGGTCAGAGCATCATATCACATCCATAATGTGAGAGGAGGGGAGGTGAGGAGAAATAGGGGAGGAAGAGGAGGAGAGAAAGTGAGGATGAGGAGTAGGGGAAGAAGAGGAGGATGTGAAGAGGATGGGAGGGCGAGGAAGAGAAGGAAGCAAGACTGAGATTGGTGGAGATGAAGAGCAGGTGAGGAAGAGGAAGAGGAGAAGAAGAGAAGAATGGGAGGAAGAGGAGGAGGAGCGGGGCGTCCGAGGAGGAAGAGGAGAAGAGCTGACAGCGCTAATGTGGAACCAAGAGGAGAACCTGGCAGTCACTCAACTCCTGCACCTGCAGATCCACCACGCGAGCACTCCCCCCCCCCTCTCTCTCTCCCTCCCTCTCCTTCCCTCCCTCCTGTGGCTGGAGGCGTTGTCATTTTCGGCATGTTTTCCCTACAACGTGCACTCCTGCGCGTGTGTTAATTGCGGCCTCTCTGGGGGAGGGGAGGGGTGAAGGGGAGGGGGCGAGGAGCAGGGGGGAGGCGGTGAGGAGGACCTGTTTGAGAGCCGCCAGGTTTCTGAGCATGGAGCGGAGACACCTGGTCTGCCTGAAGGGGGAGATCAAGATAGACTCTCTCTCTCTCCTTGTCTTTGCATGGTTCCTCCTTTTTCTCACTCCTCTCTCTCTCTCTCTCTCTCTCTCTCTCTCTCTCTCTCTCTCTCTCTCTCTCTCTGTCTCTTTCTCTCTCTCTACCTATTTGACCTCTCGCTCACTCTATCTTTCTTTTATTCCTTCACTCTCCCCTCTCCTACCCTCCCGCTTGGAGAAAACAGCTGCTCAGCAGCCTGCACACAAACATCCCACACTACCAGCCGCCTTGCCCTCCATCAATCATCACACCACCACGCAGGCACGTGTGTGTGTGTGCGTGGGTGTGTGTGTGTGCGTGGGTGTGTGTGTGTGCATGGGCGTGGGTGTGCGTGTGTTCACACGTGTGTCTACTTGAGATGGAATCAGAAGGCAGACAATAGCAGTTTCTCTTTCTCTAGTGTTTTTTTTTGCAGGTCAGTGAGCAGCGATTGATCCAGACAGCCTGAGCCCCCCCCCCCCGCTGATAATTCATAAATGACCACCATATATCAGGGACCACCCATGCGGCTCCGCTGAGTCAAGGTTACCACGGTTACCCAGGAGAAGGTTCCGAACTGTTTCAGCCTCGGAGAGAGAGCAGTAAGACATCTCTGAGGGAGACTCTGAGTGGAACTGGGTTAAGTTAGAATAAAGTCAGACTTCCACAGAGAGCGTTACATTTGGGACTCAGATGGGATTTCTGGTAGGCAGGCTTTACATTTTGCTTTGAACAACCATTTAAAAGTAGATTCAAGTTGGTTAAGATATAAGATATTGTGTGATATGATAGTGTTGTTTTCCATTGTTTCTGTTTTAGCTCATGGCTCCTTCTCCGCAGTATGGACGGCTGATGAGACCAGCTGCTGACACACAGAAGCTCTCCACCTCTGCTGCCGCAACCGTCTCCTGGAAGACCCTCGCTCACCTAAGACACACTGCCCTACCTATCTCACGCATTCATGCACGCACACTCAGACAGGGACACGCACACACGCACGCACACACACACACACACGCACACAGGCGTGCACGCAATCACACACTAACCACGCGCAAGCAAGAGACGGAATGTGAGAGAGAAAGTCGGAACATGTGTGTGTGTGTGTGTTTGTGTGTGCGTGTAAGAGAGAAAAAGTGAGAGAAAGAGAAAGAGAATGAGAGTGAGAGAGGGAGAAAGAGAGAGAGACCTTGGTCAGTAGCAGATGAGTTGTGGGAGCGCAGGCAGCTGTAGGAGGAGAGCCGACCATAAGGCCGGACGCTCTGCCAAATTTCATCATCTATTATGGATCGCCTGAGATGAACACTCCAGCACAACCAGGGGCATGCCTGAGTTACACACACTAACACGCAGACACGCACACGCACACACACACACACACACACACACGTGCGAGTGGACTTGAAAATCAACAAGCATCAATATCTACGGCAGCAATTTTATTTTCAATAGTTTAATGTGTACGTTTCCAATACACAGATGAAAAAACGTAAAGATAATAGTGTTCTCTAGTGATCTCAGAAGTCGTCCGCTGTGTTTAACCTCAATCCATTCACATACAGATGCTTGCAATGATCTTCAGGTTCTCTGTTTCCAAGATAGCAGCTCAGTCTCTAAGGTTCCACACCTCGTGCTGTCTGACCAGAACCCGCAGAACCAACCAGAAGCTTCCCGTCCCAAAGCATTATGGGATGTTGGAGTGATCACATCCCGCCTTCAACTTGTAGTTTCATCGCTCTGCGTACTTTTTTGGGGGGAGACGCTCGGCTTTGGCAGACTCCGTTGCTGCCCAGCAGTAAATTGCCTTGTAAATTACCGAGCGGGGGTAATAAAGGCAGATTTGTACATCACCAGGAGTGGAGACTGTGTCTGTCTTGTAAATTTAATTAAACAGCAGGTGCAAAATCAGGTCATATGGCTTTGATGTGCCCCATGTGAGAATGACAAGCAGACAAAGATTCTAATACGAGCGCCATTTACATATTTTTGCATGCGGCAGGGCGGCTCGTAGGGGGGGGGGGGGAGAGAGGGGGGGAGCTAGGGGGGAGCCTCCTCCTCCAACCCCCCCCACCGCCTTGCAGCGTATAAAATGTTACCCAAATTAAAGAGGATTCAAATTAGCTGTCACCTTTAATTTTAATAGATCTACGGCAAAATAAGCGATTAAGCTCTTCAAAGAATGGCCGCGCACGCGTAGCGTAAACACGGCTATTAGCAACAGCTAGCGCCGCGAAGGAGCCACTTCCACACTAATGAGCTGTTATTGCTTGTCTACTGTACACGCGGCTGAAACAGAACTTCAGAACGCAATCAGACGGGAACACCCTCGATGAAGCAAGGTGAGGCACGAAGAGAACCAGGGGAGGATTTATTAGGGATTAAGGAAAAAACATCACGTCTGTTCTTATATCTAGCCAGTTCTTATATCTAACCAGACTCTGTTCCTGATTAAGTTCTCCCACTGACCTGACGTGCAGTGGAGCCACAAGTAGTCTTCTTATGGCACTTTTGACCATTAGCGCCTTCTCAACTCAGTGGCCCATCCAAAAGGCCCTTCTTCGAAAGAGAGAGAGAGAGAGAGAGAGAGAGAGAGAGAGAGAGAGAGAGAGAGAGAGAATGAGAGCGAGAGCAGGAGCGGAGCCAATGAAGGTGTCAGCGCCATCAGTTGACCTGACATCAACGCCTTCACTTGTTTCCCCTTTTCCACTCCTCCTGTTTCTTTTCCCCTCCAGAAGAAGCGGTTGATAATTAGCTCCTAAGATGAACCATCTGCATGCCCTCTCACGGCCTTTCTGCTTTTTCAAAAAAGTTTACCAGGGATAGGGGGCACGCGCTGAGCGAGAGAGAGAGAGATAGAGAGATAGAGAGACAGCAAGAGACAACAAGAGAGCAAGACAGAGAGACAGAGAGAGAGAGAGAGAGAGAGAGAGAGAGAGAGAGAGAGAGAGAGAGAGAGAGTGCTCAGGCATTACTGAAGTTTACTACGAAGGAGCTGATTCATAAAGTCCAGAGAGATGAGTAGGAGGACGCGGAGGAGAGAGGCTGGATCAGTGAAGGTTGGACCTTGGATGGCGGGGGTGTGGAGGGAGGGCTGGATCCTGTTCAAGGAAAAGGTAATACGTTGTTCTTGGAATCCAGCCTCTGTGCGCTGTTGGAGTGGAGCACGGCTCCAACACCAAACACACACACACACACACACACACACACACACACACACACACACACACACACACACACACACACACACACACACACACACACACACACACACACACACACACACACACACCCCTGAACCACACACACACACACACACACACACACCCTCAACCACACACCCTGAAGAGTGTTTCTCAACCTCCTCCCCCAGAAATGTAATGCACGCAAGGAACAACTCAAAAGTTCATGACCGACAGACATCGGTTTCTGTCCCGACTTGCACATAGAGGGGAAACACAGCTGCGGTCTTCTGTGGATTTTTATAAAAAGAGTAAATCCTCCTTCCTTCTTCCTCGACCCAACCTTTCCTCTGGCTGTGTCAGTCAGCCTCTATTGTCGTCAGCCCTCAGCGACACCTGTGTTTCTGCAACACGGGCTACAGGGCTATCATCAGCCTGTCAGAAGGCTGTCTCGTTTGGCAGGGGCTTTTGGAAAGCTTCACTGTCACCAGCTGTCAAACTTTAAGTGGTCGTTTTTTTTCTAATGAGAAAAACGCCATTGATAAAAAAAGCAAACAAAGCACAACCAAAAATGTGTGTGCGTGTGTGTTATTAGGGTTGAAAAGAGGGGGATGAGAGAGATAAAGAGAGAGTGAGAGAGACAGAGAGAGCCAGGGGGAGGGAGAGAGAGAGGGGGAGGGAGAGAGAGAGAGAGAGCCAGGGGGGAAAAGAGAGAGAGGTAGAGAGAGAGAGAGAGAGAGAGAGAGAGAGAGAGAGAGAGAGAGAGAGAGAGAGAGAGAGAGAGAGAGAGAGAGAGAGAGAGAGAGAGAGAGAGAGAGATAGAGAGAAAGAGCTAGGGGGGAGAGAGAGTGACAGAGAAAGTGAGAGATAGAGAGGGATAGAGAGAGCGAGATAGCCAGGGGGGAGAGAGAGAGAGAGAGAAAAAGAGAGCGGGTTGGAGCAGTTTTTGATAACAGGTGCATGTCTGGAAGCAGTTGGTGGCGTACGTGGTGGTGGGGGTGGAGGAGGAGGTGTTGGTGGTGGTTGTGTTGTGTTGGTTGTGGTGGATGAGGTGGTGGAGGAGGTGGTGGTGGTTGTGGTGGATGAGGTGGTGGAGGAGGCGGTTGTCTTTTGTCATCCCTCATGGCAGTCCGGCACTAATGCCACTAATCAAACACGTCAACAGCCAATCAGAAAGAAAAGAGGTTGCCAGGTGACGGGTCTGCAAGCGACCTGGGAGGTGACCCCCACTTTAGTCAGTGAACCCCGCTGAAGGGAAAGGGGCCTAATGAGGTTTGACCTGTCTTTCGCTAAGCACACAGAGCTGGAACGTTTTCTACTCCCAATGAAGTGGATCCACTGGACAGACTGGATCTGAAACACCTCCTCAGCTACTAGAGGAGGAGGAGGAAGCCCAGGTGGACGACCCCAGGCCAGCCCCTCTCCAGAGGAGCGGAGGTCCTGAGGGAACACGAGAGGCACCAGGAGGAGGAGCATACGTGATGCGGATCGGGAGACATGGTGGTGGAGGCCTACAGACGAGGGGATGGAGGGTGGAGGCCCAGCAGACCTGGTGTCGGAGGCATAGTGGTGGTGGTGGTGGTGGTGGAGACATGGTGACCTGGTGGTGGAGGCATGGTGGTGGTGGTGGAGACATGGTGACCTGGTGGTGGAGGCCCAGCAGACATGGAGGTGGAGGCCCACAGACATGGTGGTGGAGGCCCACAGACATGGAGGTGGAGGCCCACAGACATGGTGGTGGAGGCCCACAGACATGGAGGTGGAGGCCTACAGACGTGGTGGTGGAGGCCCACAGACGTGGAGGTGGAGGCTATGTCACATGGAGGTGGAGGCCCACATTATATTGGAGGCCAAGCATACACGGTGGTGGAGGCTAAGCATAGAGGCACGGTGACATGGAGGTGGAAGCTCAGCAGACATGGTGGGGGAGGGTGGAGGCCCAGGAGACCTGGTAGTGGAGGTGACCTGGTAGCAGCAGAGGAGTAGCAGATGCGACCGGCTGGGTGAAAACGACCCAATGAGAGGATGGAGTAACGATGGACATGGGGAAAGGTGAGGGAGAACTATAACTCTCGTTATCGTTAGCTTCATTATACTTTATTATTAAGTTATAGATCTGGTCCCCTCTCTGGGCACTGTGTGCAATACAACCTTGACATCCAGTGTCGAGCCATCTTCGATTCTATCAGCTTTTGGGCCACCTAGCCTTATTGTCTGTGTCAGCCTTTATTGACTCTACATATCTTCCATAGATGTCCCCGATGTCTGCAGGTCTGCCTGTAGGGCCTCCTTCAGCAACCGGACATTCAAGTCAATCATCTGTCAGATGGCTCTTAACGATCGTCCATGATCGCACTGCAAGGCAGCTGATGATAATGTCACAGCAGTGGGGCGTCACCACGGTCCAACACCATGAACACACAAGATCTTTATGCCGAGCGACAACCTGAGACAGACGCACACCGCCACACACACACACAAAGCGGGGCCCGTCCTTTGTTGCTGCGCACACAGGGGTCGGTCAGGGTCGTTCTGAGGGCTTTCTGAGGCCCTCCGCACACACTGAGGTGTTGACAGGACCGAGTCGCCTCGCGGTGCACAGACAGAAACAACAGGGAGCTAATGGCGGCTAATAGGTGTCACGGGGACGCACAGGACAAAGAGACCCTGAACGCACCACGCTGAGACCACAGCTCAGGGACCGGGGCCCCGACCGCCGCTGTCATCTGATGTCAATCAGCGACTGATGGGCAGTGGCCCCCGGTCACACACAGAGAGAGAGAGAGAGAGAGAGAGAGAGAGAGAGAGAGAGAGAGAGAGAGAGATGTATGTATGTAAACCTGCCTATTATTAACCCCCCAAAGAGACCAGCGGGGGTCTCTTCATGTCAACCTGTGTTTATTCCACTTCTTGCCGTCAGTGGGCCGATCAGACAAGTGTCAGGATCAGCATGGGGGCTCTCTGTGGAGAGCTTAAACTTAGTTTGGATGGTGTTGTCTAATAGTAGATAGATATATCACCTGCAGATAGCCTACTGCTCTTTAAAACAGACAATGTTGTTCATATATCATAGGAATGTGTCTGATAAATAGTCAACCTCATGCTTTGAAAAGGGTGTGACTGTCATGGCCTAGGCAGTGTGTGTGCGTGTGTTAAGTTGTCTGTATGTGTCTGTGTGTTCGGTAACATTACGGTAGGCCTACTATTCATGGCCCTCTAGTTCCCTCTTCTGGCGGGCAGACATTTAGTGTTGCCATCTACATAAGGGAGCGTTGATCCTCCACGTGTGTTCTAATAAAACTCTTAATGAGTCTGCCGATGATTAACATGGATGCGGTTGTATTACCCAAACAGCAGCATGAGTCTTAGTATGATGTTCTATTAGAACATCGTCACGAGGACCTCTGTGGCCCCTAAACATCTGCTGCCTCTGCTCCGCCGGCTTCGCAGGAATACAGACGAGGGAGAATGCACCCAGCCCCACTAATTACTAACTGCACAACAAAAGAAACGTTTGGAGCAACTCAACTCAAAGATACTTCTATCTCTGTACCTCTTCACTCAGCCCTAAACGAAGACAATAAGGAGCTGGTAACTTTGTGTTTTTAATATCCTGCTCGGTAAAGGGATTACGCTGTGGTTGGCTGAACACACGCTAACTCACAGACACAGAAACACACCCAGCGATCAATCAACACCTTCGACTGTGAACGCTGAGGCTCCTCTGCCACCAGATGTGCAACCTCCAAAAACCCCTCATGTGCATATTTATGCTTGTTAGACTCTGAGAGATTGATAAAACAACATATATATATACCAGTATAGACACGTGAACACGGCGTTCATTTGAGATCTGTCTAGAGCCTCACGGTCGAATCAATGATAACACACATCTTTTCTGTTTCCCACCTGCTGCGCCCATCTTCCTCTGAATATTCAATCGCTGGGCAGTGAGACACATCCGTCTCCTGGCCTTCGTGTCTCTCGAGGCTGCCTGCTCCAGCCTCGGCCGCACAGCCGGCGAGAGATACTGTGCATCTCATCAGCAGCCTTTACTCCAAATGCAACCTGTGTGTCTGTGTCTGTGAAAGAGAGAAAGAGGGAGTGAGAGAGACCAATAAAACCCAGCTTAAATGAGTGAGTGAATCAGAGAAGGAGAGTGTAATTGAGAGTGTGAGTGCACAGTACAAAACCGCTATGAGTGAGAGTGACTCCAGTACAAATCTGATGGGATGCTCTTTGTATACACAACAGGGTGAGTGCAACTATGATGAGCTGAAGGTGAGAACCAATGTTCAGGCCGAGCCGTCCTCAGGGCTGGTGGGTTGAAGAGCAGAGGACATCAGGAGAGGAGCACTGGAGAGGACTGATGGGGCAGGACGAGCACTTGGCTCTGATAACTGATAACCAACTGGTCTCTCTCTGCTGCAGGTGGTGGACTCAGAGCCGACCACAGGAGAGAACCCACTGGTCGCTCTGACTGCGTTCCGTCTGTTTCTACACAACTTTGTTTCTCTCCATCCCTCTGTCGACATCACGGTGATCGCCCTCTGCAGCCGTTCCCCACAACGCGTCACCATGGCGCCCACAGATGGTACGCTCCCGCGGTCCTGCCCGCTGATTGGTGGGGAGCGGGTTCTGAGCGGAGAGCAGCTGGTGAGGGATGATATATCACCTGGTTGGTATTTGGCGTTTGCTCTTTCATTTTCAGGGTTGTCTGGTTAATGCTCCAATACAGCATCTGGCAGGAAGGAAAGAACGAGAGAGAGAGAGAGAGAGAGAGAGAGAGGAGAGAGAGAGGGAGAGAGAGAGAGAGAGAGGGGGGGGAGAGGGAGAGAGAGAGAGAGAACCTGTTCATTGGCAGATTTTTACAAAGAGCTGACAAGCAGGTGTTGATCAGAAAGACCTCTAGTCAACAGTATAGAAGAGAGAGAGAGAGAGAGAGAGAGAGAGAGAGAGAGAGAGAGAGAGAGAGAGAGAGAGAGAGAGAGAGAGAGCATGTGTGTGCGTTGGATAGTACAACTTTTAAAATGTATCGATTTAGTATACATCCTGGATTCATTGTTTATTATATAAAACACCTTTTTATGTAAAAGGACAATACATTTATTGCTTGTTTTGATTCATACTATCTATCACTAATTTATTTCTAAAGAATTATAGATTGATTATATTTGTCTTTACCTTTAAGTATATACTTCTGTATCCTCTTCCACATATATCCTTAAAAAGCATTACTCAAATGCATATCATTGACTGGTTTGCACAAATTAGATTTGAGGAGCGATTGGAAACGTGACCATTTTTGCTAAACAAATTCCAACTTTCCAATATCACATGCCATGTGTTATTTTAACACTAGTGGGAGCTAATGTATAAAACCTTCCGAACCAGACAAAGCAAATGAATAAAAAACGGATTCAAAATGTTATAGTCGAGTTTAAACCAACAATGAGAAGAGAAAGATAAACACGATCTTTAATAGTTGGTCTAAGAGTGGAAGTGGAACAGTATAAATATAGGGGATGATAAACTATACAGAACGTTAACACTTTTTCAAAATAGGCCATATTTCACTTTTTACTATTATTTTTTATTATTCTAAATGAATTCCATTTTGAGGATTACTCTTTTGGGTCCTCGATAATTTATATATTTTTTTCATGAACAATTTTATACCTAGATTTAAAGAACGGACAAATAACATACCAGTAGATATAGCAATAGCAGTAAGCACGCGAGTCGAGATCATTGTTCTCTTAAACGGTCCAAGTTATGCAAACGCAGAGTTGACACAATCAGAAGAGTTCCTTTCACCAAGCAGAGACTTTAATTCTTCACCCTAAAGTACATAGAAAACAAGCAGGTACAAAAACAGCGACACGCAGCGATGAAGGCACCTTGCTCAAGGGCAATCCAGCCAAAGGCAAAATAAAAGTCCTGTGCATTTCTCAGACTGTCATCAAATAAAAAACAAAATGGATTTAATTCTTTATTTTGGTTGTGGTTGGTTTTGTTCAACAGCTATTTTGGGTTGAGCAGGAATCTCTTTGTTGAGCATTAAGGGGAGGCACAATAGCCTACAACTTATTTTACACCATCAGTTTATATTTATTTTTGATAGAATGACTGAGAATGACTTAAACCATTTTCATTAAACTATTCAACTATTTGTTTTAATTGTGTACAATTGATGACCATGTACAGAACTTAACTTAAATTCTTAAGAAGGTGCAACAATTCCAAAGATGTTTTAAGCTACAATATCGATGACGTATCCACAGCTTTGTTAGGGACAAAAAAGCATGCGGGTTCTAAATAAAATCTAAACATAGGTAAGCACAGGTCAAAGTTCATGTCACTGTAATTCCAGTGCATTTTTCAGCCAGGCATAGACAGACCAAGAATCAATTGATATTAACACAAATGTCAAATACAGAACTCCTTTATATTTTCTGCTACCAACGGTGAGAAATTCACCAGGAACTAGAGATGACTGCGCTCTACGTTATGATGTAGAACTATCAACGTCTTGATACTAATCCCAGACCGGATGAACCCACAGTAGCCCTTGGGTGTGATGTAAACGACATGACCTGATATTGATTGATGACCGGCCCATAATATTGTCCTGCATACTCACCCATTCTGACACCAAACGTCATTAAAACATACACCCCGCCACCCAAAAAGCATGAGTGATAAGTGATAGCATCTTGTGCCTTTTTCCTTACCCAGATCAAATATTCGATTTTGTATCACCATTTCAAGCAGTCAGAAACACAACTAGTCTAATGAAGTGTATTTCCTGGTCCCCTGCTGTTGTTAAAGTAGACTCAAGGTTAGAGCAGACTCAAGGTTACAGTAGACTCAAGCCATCCCATGCTTATTGAGCATGTCCACATTTACATGTCACCACCAGGAGCCCTCCCTCTCTATAAACAGAATAAAGCAGGCGCCATACCATACAGGTCACACAACGTGTTACATTTAGTATTACATCTGTTCCCAAGCCCCTGATGCTGGTTTAAATAGGCAGAAAGCCACCCCCTCCCTCCCAGATAAACACTCAGCCCGACTGCCAACCGGACATCAACTTCTGGAATGAGAGTCTAAAAGTAAGGGATGGAACTAAATGTAGGAAAAAAATATATTTATTGAGACCAGATTTAACTTAATTCGAACCACCTCTAAGAGTATAAATGGCTACTGCTGGGAAAGTGTAAGGCTGATCATTGCATGAATCTGACACATTTAATGCTAACCCAATAGACTTAAGGGTTGATGATGTTGATCAATCGCATGCTCCTATTGGTTGACACCAGGCCACATCCCCTCACGGCGATGGACGTAGAAATGGATCGGAAGGAAAACATGCATGGAGGTTTCCCCAGAACTCCCAACCCAAAGGAAACCAACGGAGCCTGTGTGTGATGTGTGATGTGTGATGTGTGGTAGCTGTAGCGATAAGGTCAGGAAAGATCAGATGGGCTCTGTGACGTATAGTACAGCATATAGTGGAGCATGAAACACCTTTACTCAAAAGATTTACTGGAACTGTTAGACAAAAGTTTACAACAAGGGAAAATGAAACATTCTTGATTCTCAAACTCTGAACACTTATCCCAAGAACAAATGAAAACAATGATTTTAACTATAATATTACCGTAACAATGTTGAATCACAGCAACAGTTCAAGGAACATTAAAATGTAATGGCAACAGATATATGGATGGTTCATAAATGATCCCTGAAACAAATAAATAAATGGTACTGTCAAAGAGGTGCGTGAAATCGTACACAACACAACGTTCAATTCCAATAGCAACGTTTGATACAACACCACAAATGGGCTTTTACAAATGGTCTTGTACAAACTTGCATAGATAAAGTGATGCGGGGCAGCCCGTCATAGCGTGCCCCAAATGTAACATTCTCTTCTAATGGTTGGTTTTTACAAATATCCTGGAGACGCAGTCTGTGCTCCCTGCAGGAAGGGATCAGAGTTGACCAGACCCGAACCACTCAGAAGACGACCTCAGACTCACCCTAACACAATTACGCAACTATGCAAGTTTGCAATGTTGGACCGCCTTGTTTTTGTGATTGTTGTGTCGGGGGGTGGGGGGGGGGGGTGGGGAGACCCTGCTTCTAAGTTTTTTGTTTCCGTCAAAGATTTTGATTATACACTATGGCTATTAACAATGTGGCATACAACTGACATCATAGAATCGTGTTGGTACAAAATAAAGGGCTTGTTGACTGCGGTACCTCCGTGTGCTTTTCCCTGGGCGCTAAGCCATCGGCCTGCTTCCTACTCGGACAGAGGGAATGATGCCCTTTTTGGCTTTCTATAGAATTGTTTTTTAATTTAAGGCCATTTCTTTCCATTTGGTTCATCTACCAACTGGGTTAAAAATAAATACATTAATATAAAGATGATGTGTGACGTCTAATTGGGTGAATGTTAAAGGTGCCATATTATAACACCAAGTGTGTTATACTCACACCTGGTGGCATAATATGTCACCTTTAAGGAGGGTGGGGGGGGGGATGTCATGGTTCTGCTGAAATAGTGAGAGTGGGAACCGCTTCTCTGTCACATATTCTTTTATATATAATAATATATATATAATTATGGGTATGTGAAAACACGTAACGTTACAGGGCATAGTACGCTACTCTGAACACACAGCCCTTGTGGTAGGTTAGGAAACACTGACATCATCATCATCATCATTATCATCAATACGAGACATGCTGCACAGCAACGACCCCACCGCTACGTCACCACTCCATCACCACTCCGTCACCACCATGTTTACTGTGCAGAGGGACCGCGCATGAGAGAGAGACCGCACGCGAGAGAGAGAGAGAGAGAGAGAGAGACAGACAGAGAGAGACGGACAGAGAAAGAGAGACAGAGAGAGGCGACAGAGAAAGAGAGACAGAGCATGAAAAAGGTGACATCACTCTAATCAATGCTACCCACAAAAAAACATGTCAAGCGACAATGAACAATTATGGCAAGAGGATGAGAAAGCATTTTCTTATCCCCCTTTTTTTTTTGCGTCTTTTCTTTGAAAACGACAAAACGAGAGAGAAACAGCAGTGAAGCAAAGGTTCCTTCAGAAAGTGACTGAAGTTGTGACCCCCCCCCCCGGGCTGCTCTTCAGGACCGACTCTGGGCCCGGACACAGCACCAACTCCCAGCAGGATCCAGTGTTCAGAGCACCCACGGTCCGACGCCGGCCCACCCCCCAGGCCAGCCGCCCTGCCCCTTGAGCAGCAAGTCAGACAAGGGCGGGACCCGCTTGACCTCTGACCCCTGGCGATGTCCTCATAGGCCGTGCGCAGGGATCAGGCTCCTCCCATGCGTCTACCATGCAGAGCGATGGACTTCCAAAACAGCCAATGGGGTGGCGCCGTTGGCCGCGTCAGGCCACGCCTTTAAAAAACGAAGCGCTTGAAAGCTGGAGGGAGGGAACGTAAAGGCGGTGTGAATCACAAACTAAAGAGCGGCCCTTCCGACGGTGGAGGAGGGTGGGGGTTTTGCGGTGGCACGGCGCAGCGTGTTCCCTAGGTGGGGAGGGGGTCGTCGTCACCTTTGCTGCACTTGCACTTGCAGCAGAGGATGATGGGCGTGGCCAGAAGCAGGAAGGGGGAGGCGACCAGCAGGAGCAGGCCGAACCCCGCAAAGATCCCGACCACCTGCAGGGGGCAGAAGAGAGCGCAGAGTCTAATGTGTGCCTGATTTGGTGAGGATTCTCCTGCTGTCGGGGTAGTAGATACAGTTGTACAATACCGCTCACCAGACCGATCCGGTTCAGATCTTCAGAACTAACAACTGAAAGAAACTACAGAAAGTCTACATCCTTCAAAAATAAAAGAAATGGCAGAAATGTCAATTTCCAACCTTTTATCCTTTTTCATTGGCAATTACTAGTAGAAATGAACGTGGGTCATTCACTAGTGCTGGCAGGTTGGGTGCTTCAACACACGGGGGCGCCAGAGTCCAGGAAATGGAACAGTACTCAATGGAATACACACAGTCACGCAACAGTGGCTCACCACACCACGTTACACTGCTCATGCAGCACATAACAGCCTCTAACAATGCAACTGCATTAGAGACGCTTTCTATACACCTTGTGACGTAAAGACCTCATAAGGATCAAATTATCAGGGTTAGATACACGTCTTTATGTCGTTAGGGGGATGAGGCAGGTGTAGCAGAAAACGTGACATTTTGCAAATGTCACCTGTAAATCTGAAACACACACACACACACACACACACACACACACACACACACACACACACACACACACACACACACACACACACACACACACACACACACACACACACACACACACACACACACACACACACACACCGAGTAGCAGCTACAGATGGTGAGAGAGAGGGAGAGATATATATAGAGAGAGAGCCAGGGAGGGAGATAGACGGTGATAGAGAGAGAAAGAGAGAGAGTCAGGAAGCAGAGAGGGCTTCACCATCAGCGCCAGCCCGGTCCTGGCAGCTCTTATGTATTTATGAGCGAGTCAGATGGTGTTTTTTTAAGAGATGGCGAGGGGCGGTGGGGGAGGGGTATGGTGGGGTTTTTCGAGGCTAGCTTTAGCTTTAGGAGATAGAGAGAGACAGAGAGAGAGAGAGAGAGAGAGATAGAGAGGAAACGGTAAACAAGAAAAAAATTGAAGGATGTATCTGGCACCCAGGGGCCGAGCGCCGTCCGTGCTCACGGTGACTCAGGGAGCCCTGCTGGGCAGCTGATGCCGGCGGGAATGCTAATGTTCACAGCAACAACCCGCGACGACTGCTGCCCTGACACCGTGAACACATTGACCTGGCCGGGCGGACCGCAACACTGTTATAGTACGGAGGATTAACGCAGGAGAAAAGAAAGGAGACTGTTCCATACGGCACTGTACATTTAGGATCTATTATTTAGACGCCGGGGGGGGAATTGAACAGCCGTCATTTAAAACTCAGCGGGGTTCACCGACGGGTGCGTTTCACTAGACGCTCTCCGCCGCACGGCCGTGATTGAGTTGTGCGCCCCTGCTCCTCTCCAACTCTTCTTCTCCCCCTCCTCGGTTCCATTTTTCTAAATAATGGCAGCGCTGCACCTGTCACTGCATGCGTGCGTGAGCCGGCAGGAGGGAGAGGAAGAGAGAGCGAAAGACAGAGTCAGTGAGAGAGAGCCAGTGAGAAAGAGAAAGAGATTGAGCGAGAGAGATGGACAGAGAAAGATGGAAGTGTTTGATCTCCTGCTGCAGTGCAGAGGGTGTGCAGGAGTGAGAGGAGAGTAGAGGAGGAGTGAGACCAGGAGAAGACAGGAGGATTGAGGCCAGGAGGATCGAGTCTAGGAGGAGGCCGGAGGTGTGAGGCCATGAGGAGACAGGAGGAGACATAAGGTGTGAGGCCATGAGGAGACAGGAGGAGACATAAGGAGTGAGGCCAGGAGGATCGAGTCGTGGAGGAGGCCGGAGGTGTGAGGCCATGAGGAGACAGGAGGAGACATAAGGAGTGAGGCCATGAGGAGACAGGAGGAGACATAAGGAGTGAGGCCAGGAGGAGACAGGAGCAGGGAGGTGTGCAGGTGCTCACCTGAGTTCTGTGCCAGATAACCGAGGCCCTGGAGTGTCCCAGTTTGTTTCGACACGGCCCTTTGTCGTAGTGGATAAGGAGGAAGTCGTCCTGTTGCACACAACACAAACACACACACAATAACACCACAAACACATTACCGACAATCGCTCACAGGGCATGGCAGGTAAACGGCCCACAGAAGTCCAAACACGTCAAAGATAATTGTTCGGACTCACAAAAGGAACAATATTCTTTTCCATCACAAGTTTCTTATTGGAATATGAAAAGTCAGAGGGAACCTGCACCAAACATTACCATACACTACTGCATATACATGCTATACACACACACACGCGCGCTTCTACACGCGCACACACACGCGCGCACACACACACACACACACGCGCTTCTACACGTGCACACACACACACACACACACACACAGCTGTGCCCCCACTCACGTCCAGGGACTCCAGGCAGTACCAGCAGAAGGCGTGCTTGCAGTTCTTGCACATCATCTGCGCGCAGCCCTCGTCCCTCTCGATGTACACCTTGCACTTGGGACAGCGCTTGATTGGGGCGTCGTCCTCCTCGTTCTTATAGAAGGAGCTGCAGGGTGGAACCACAGAACACAGCTGTCAGGAGGAGGAACCACAGAGCACATAGCCATCAGGCAGAGGAACCACAGTACCCAGAACCCAGAGCCATCAGGCGGAGGAACCACAGAACACAGAACAGAGAGCCATCTGGTGGAGGGACAACAGAACACACAACACAGAGCCATCAGGTGGAGGGACCACAGAAGACAGAGCACAGAGCCGTCACTTCGCAGCGCGCCATCGTGGCAGAGAAACAACGATTCAACACGTCCGTCTATAAAAAGATCCCTCGTCATCGCTGATGAACGATCCACACCGCGCCACTCCTGCTGAGCCTCTCCTGCTGAGCCTCTCCTTCTGAGCCTCTCCTGTTCATCTCTGCCCTATCTGCTCCTGTACCTTCAGGTGTCTTCTTCTCGTGGTTCTATCTGGGTAAACGGGCTGGCAGGGAGCAGAGAGGTGAACGGGGGAACAGGGAGCTGACCTCTCCGAGAGAGAGGCTGCAAGTCAATCTCTTTCCTTGCGCCGTTCTCTGTGTATCGATTGAATGGTTTCAGGGTGAATCAAGGGCTCGTGCAGACAGTCCTCCACCCACCGCCACCACCTCACTGCCCCTTCAATCTGACAGGCAGCCAGAGGGCAGAGGAAAACCATTTCCTGAAATTGCTCAAGGGTGGAGGAGGAGGAGGGAGAGGAGAGGGGGAGGAGGGGAGGAGGGAGAGGAGAGGAGGAGGAGAGAATGTATCAAACCAAATTAAGCAGTCCGCTGTTGCCTTTTGTTTTGCTTTGCTTACTCATCCACTTTGTTGCAGACAACGGACAAGTTGCGTCGTGTTCGCACATCAAGCGCACACACCATCCAGAGTCGCCAATTAAATGGCTCTCCTCTAGGTGCTGAAGAGGCACGCCTTGACAGGAAGCCTCAGAGTGCGTTCAATATTCATGACGTTCTTTAGAAGTTTGCTACCTCTGAGAAATGTACAGAGATTTGTTGTTGGTGAGGAAAGGAAGACAACAAACGATAACCTGCAACCGAATGAGGTCAGCGGCTCTACGGCGATGCTGCGTGGTCCGTATGGGCTTTATGGGCTGCTGGCAGTATGCAGAATCGGTGCGAAAACTTTGTATACAACGGATGTATACATCTCTCCCTCTAGGTACAATGTACTGGAACCTGAGAGCGCTAATGGGATCTCACTAATGGGGGAGCTGGTGTTGTTGTTGTAATCCTTCACGAGCGAAGAGTGTCTGAACAAAACCACAGAGGACCTCTGGCTCTGCAGAGACCCTATCTCCAGGGTATCCCCCTCCCAGGGTATTCTCAGGTGAACCAGAGAGAGAGAGAGAGAGAGAGCGAGAGCGAGAGCGAGAGCGAGAACGAGCGCGAGAGAGCTATTGAAACAGATGATGTAACAGAGGGGGAATGTAGAGAGGGCGTAACATTGGAGAGCAGAACTGTTTCATGGTTCTACACCAGGACCTTGCGCCTCACCTGTTCTCCCCGGGCAGGAAGGCGGCGGTGGGCAGGCTGCTCTCCGGGCAGGCCACGCCCGGGTGCCAGGGCGCCTTGCAGGCAGAGCAGAACTCCATGGCGCACACGGCACACTGCACCAGCTGGGGCAGGGGGGGCGTGGCCGCCTCCGTCAGCTGGCACACCGCCTGACAGGTGGAGGAGGGGCACCACGTCCGGCATGGGTCAAGCAGCACCTCTGGGGGGGAACCACAAAGAGTCAGGGAAAGGGCCATGGCCATCGGTAGGTGTGTGTTTTTGTGTGCGCGTGTGTGTGTGTGTGTGTGTGTGTGTGTGTGTGTGTGTGTGTGTGTGTGTGTGTGTGTGTGTGTGTGTGTGTGTGTGTGTGTGTGTGTGTGTGTGTGTGTGTGTGTGTGTGTGTGTGTGTGTGTGTATAGAAAATATGTATTTTCTTATTCATACACTTTATGCTGTTCTTAAATGTCTTTGTGATGATGTTATTGGGCGTATTTATTTAACTGTTTCCAAACTACACCCATCCTGCCGCATTTCCCCAATCATTGTCGCTGGTTTCATTTGAACTCTGATGACTTCTCCACCCAAAAATCGGCCTTAGGCCGCGTTCACATCTAGCGTTTTTTTAAATCTGCCAGCGCTTGTTTTACATTATATTCCTATGGAGCAGAGCGTTTCTGGAAAAAGTCACAGGCGCTTTTTTAAACGCCTCTCCCAGCGTTTTTTTTCTGCCATACGGAGCGTTGAAAAAAGTTCAACTTTCAGGAAGAAAGCGGCCGACGTCAGGCGTCTTTTGGGCAACTGCCCAATCACAAGCGGAACATTGACACTTCGTCACACAGGAAACTCTCAACTGTCAAAACAAGAAACAATGGCAGACAAATCACTCGGGAAAGTGCCGGTGGAGCGATTAATAGTTTTAATTACAGAACATGTCGAGATCTACAACATGTCTAATGGGCTTTAGCCTGGATACGTAGTAGGCGAGTAACGTCGGGTCTAGAATGGATTCGTTGCTAGGAGATAGAAAAAACGCTCTCGGCGCTTTTAGGGCCAAAAACGCTGCCAGCTTTTCTTTTTGTTGAAAAAACGGTCGGCTCAACTTATCCCTATTACAAAAAACGCTAGATGTGAACGCGGCCTTATGCTGCAGTTCTTCAGTACGCACTGCTGATAGATTTAATTTCCGGGAAGTGCTTTACAAAGTACTCACCATGTACAGCAGTACAGACCCGTACTTGTGTACTCCATAATGTACAGCAGTACAGACCTATACTTCTGTACACCACCATGCACAGCAGTAAAGACCTATAAAGAGTGAAAGGCTTCCAACACAATAGAAACAGGATGTATCCTGCTGTCAGACACTTTGCGACGCAACAGCCAGGCCATCCCATCAGCCCCCCCCCCCCCCCCTCCCCGCTCATAGCAGCCGGGGGCGTCTCCCTGCATGTATATTTGATCGGGAGAACACGGGGTTGGGTGAGGACACTATGGTACCCAGACAGCCCTGAATACCAATCAGCAGACCACCTCCCATATACAGGCTCCCTGATATGCCCCACACACACACACACACACACACACACACACACACAAACACACACACACCACGCTGAAGACATCTGATGGGGTGAATAATAAGGAGGTCCTGGGGTCTTACCCTGGTCTAAAATCAGTATAACAACTTAATCATTTCTAAATGGGATTCACACCCATATTCTTGGGATTTCCAGATGCCCTGTCTGGCGTGAATGAGTGAGTGAATGAGTGAGTGAATGAGTGTTCATCCACCACACACAGATGTGGAGTAAGTCAGTCGTTCCATTACCTGGTCCCCGCAGCACGGGACCAAGGGCAGAAATTAGCTTTGCGCCGATTCCTGTGTTACTCACCTCGTTCAAACTGCAGCTTCTTGTACCTCTGCATCATCTCTGTGGCCACCATGCACTCAATCTAAACGGGGGGGGGGGGGGGGGGGGCGGGGGGGAGAAGAAAGAAAGAAAGAAAGAAAGAAAGAAAGAAAGAGAGAGAGAATTTATAATCTAACAGCAAAACAAGGCCACGTTAAAATGTTGGCCTTGAAATATAATCGTGATAAACACTGAATATCTAATTGCAGAATGCTTCATATTTCAAAATGGGAATAATCATTGTCCAAAGGGACTTCCAGGAAACGCTATGAATAATCTAAACTCACAAATGCATTTGGAGTTTCTACAAAAAACGAACAGTTGAATAGCAGGACATTTTCCTAAAGTAAAAGTGGGTTTGAAAGGCTGGCGCATTGATGGGGGTCATTACGTAAGTCTAGTGAGGCCAAGGTTTTGGAAGTCAAAAGCCATCAGGTTTTTCCAGAGGAACAAGGCCAAACGTTTGTAAAGATAAGATTGACGATGCACAATGTATGCTTATATAAGATATACACTGGAACCTCATTTCCCAAGCTCATTGATATCCTGATGGGCTGATCAGAATGGGACAGCGGTGACAAATTTAAGGGAAATCTAATGTCCTCTCCTGTGCTAGTGAATCATTCAGAACGGTTTCAGTGGACATACTTAAGTCAGCGTCCGTGAGTAGGGGGGGGTGGGGGGGGGGGGTAGGGGGGTGCTCAGTTATTCAATTTGAGCAAGACGCGAAGAAACCTTGACCAATTATCTGTAAAATGATTCAACGATGGTGTTTATTGATTGAAAGACGTTGAAACTGTGGATATGAGTTGATTATATCGTAGTATATTGATATATATTCTGTGTAAAGAAACAGCTTCAGGAGACTGACCCACAAAGCAGGCTTCAGTGCAGGCTTAAGAAGACTGACCAAAAGAGCAGGCTTCAGGAGACCAACAGAGCAGGCTTCAGATTAAGAGATTTAGACCATGTGTGAACCAGCGCCAAAAGGTTTTCAGAGTGCCTGAAGAGATTACTAAAACCTAGATGGTTTTCTTCAGCATTCAGTGGATGGTTCACATAGGTTAGAATCCTTCCCTGGGACCTTGGGGTCGTATGAAGTATGACTTAAAGTGGTATGTGGAGAACTGGACAGCAGGGGATTAGGTGTGAAGGAGTCGAGAAGATATTGAAATGAACTTGGAGCTCAAATGGTATATATACGGCTATTGTCACTCCAAACAAATAAAAAATAGGAGACTTTTCTTCCTACCTCTGTTTCCTGTAATTGGCCTCTTTTGGGACAGGCAGAGTCAGGGCAGCTAATGGCGGTTTCAAGGCCCTCTTTAATGAGAAGTTCAACGTACTGCTTCAGGCACTAGAGGATTGAGGAAACACACACACACACACACACACACACACACACACACACACACACACACACACACACACACACACACACACACACACACACACACACACACACACACACACACACACACACACACACACACACACACCAATATTAATGGTCTGCTGCTCAATAGAAAGAGGTACTTCATTTTCATATTGATTCTAATATGGAGTCTGTCACTGCTGAATATAACAGTATCTAAAACTCGGTGCCTCAGGCGACACCTTTGGAGATAAGTCAATATTTGTGGATTGAAATATGTGGTCGTATTAATGATCTCAGGGTAAGAACACCAAGTCTTCCTCTTCACTCACTGTTCACGTTTTGGCTTGGAGTCATTGCTCAGCATCGATACTACAGACATCCCTGGATATGAACTACATTACCAAGACTGCCCACAACCCTCCCTCTTTCCGATCCTGGGCAATACTACAGACATCCATGTACATGAACTAACATTACCCACACTGTCCAGAACCCTCTGTAGGACCCGTCCTAAAGAGTGCGCTCACCAGAGTGCAGAAGACACATTGGCACTGGGTGATGGTGGTCATGGACTCTAGGGGGAACTCTCCCAGGCACAGCTTACAGGAGACCAGGGGGTCCAGCGCCAGCTCCCAGCTGGGCCTGTACCGGGCTGTCGTCATCTTAGCACCGCTGGGAGGAGGAGAGACAGAGACAGAGACACAGAGAGAGAGACAGAGACAGAGACAGAGACAGAGACAGAGACAGAGACAGAGACAGAGAGAGAGAGAGGAAGAAATGGAAAACGATTACTTGGTGTGAACTGCTAATCGCTGCCTCGTGTGGAAGATTCCAGTAGCCGCAAACACAGTCACACGCTGCCGAGTGGACTTTATATTTAATTCACCATATTACATGTGATTAACCGAACTGGCAGGCCATACTTAATTCATAAGTAAATGTACGCCTACAAAATGCATTTGTCTACTTAAACGGTAGATGTGGAAGCATGAGCATATAGTCATGATGTGACACAACCTCAGCCTCCAGAAAAAGAGAGAGGAGGGGGAGAGAAGAGGAGGGGGAGAGGAGAGGAGAAAGGATGCCCAAACTAGGACCAAGCGATACACAGTGACGTCATCCCTCCGTCTACATGGCCCTCCTCAGCCGAGTCCTGTCATTGATTCATAATAAAGGAGGGCTCCTCAGCTGACTCCTTCTGCTCCTGATTCATAATAAAGGAGGCCTCTTCAGCTGAATCCTCCCGATTCATAATACATAAGGCCTGCTCAGCTGAATCCTCCTGATTCGTAATACACAAGGCCTGCTCAGCTGAATCCTCCTGATTCATAATAAGGAGGACTCTTCAGCTGAATCCTCCTGATTCATAATACAGGAGGCCTCCTCTGGATGCTCAGCTGTCACGACCAGCCCCGGTGAGGTTACACTCGAGCCGTGAAACAATTCTCCACTTCGGCACGTCATCTCTCTCGTGGGAGACTGCTATTTTGATATTCTCTCTCTCCCAGGCAGAGAGCACCCACTCTGTTATTTACAGGAAGTTGCCATACACAAACACACACGCACACACACACCACACTGCTAGGCAACCGTGGGGGTGGCGAGGAAGAAGGGGGGGGGGGGGGGGGGGGGGGGGGGGAGAGCAGAGAAGAGGGAGAGATGCAAGGCTTGAGAATGTAGGAAGAGTATCTCTCCGCGTCCCTGTCTTTATCTCCCTCTCGTTGCTTTTACAAGCGATACGTCATACTGATAGGACACACATAGCATGAGTGGGGTGAGTGGGAGAGTGGGCTGGGGGTTAGTGGGTGAGTGAGTGTGGTTTGGGGTTAGTGGAAGTGTGGTATGGGGTAGCGTGGTTTGGGGTTAGTGGGAGTGTGGTGTGGGGTGAATGGGAGTGTGCGTCCTTGTGAGAGGTCTGTGGACTGTGAGTAAACAACACGAGCCCCCCAGAGACCTGAGGGGGGGAGGGGGGGGATCCAAAGAGAGACACAGAGTGCAGGAGAGAGGGAGAGATGACTGGCATTAAGGAGAAAGAGAAAGCGAGAGAGCAAGCGAGAGACGGGGGTCACAATGTCACACATATAACATAACGTCAGAGAAAAACTTTTGTAAAGGAAGAAATGTGTATTTAACTTTGAATTGCGATGCTTTTGTCTGTGGAATAAAAAGAAGGAGGTGATGAAAAGGAAACACAACAAGGCACACGATGTGAAGTGTGTAAAACCTTTGGAGTGTGTGGACCGGGCAGTGTGTGTGCGTGCGTGGGTGTTTTTATTAATGTGGATGTCTTTAAAAATGAATGTTTAATAAGAGGATTGGGCGCGTGTGCAGGTTAGAGAGGAGTTATTGTGCGTTATTGTGTGGGCCTCCAGGAGGAAGCCGTCACCCCATCCAGTACAATGACCTCATTACATCCCAGTAGGGGAGGGGACTTAAAGGTGAGGCTGTGATCAAACTGAATGGAGAAGTGGCCCTAGAAATGTCATTGACATAATGACATAATATCAGCTCTGGTTCAGCCTGATCTCAAATGGCTACAAGGTCTATGGCCCGTGTTCCTTCAGGTTATAGACCAGAGGTGGACCGAGCAGTGATGCTGTTGTCCTGGAGAAATCATCCCATCGTTTTCGGAGGAGAGCAGAGAGATGAGATGAATACGAGTACGCGTGTGCATGTGCGTGTGTTTTTATGTGTGAGTGTGTGTGGATGAATAGCGATATGGAACATCATAAAAACATAATAAAACATTGAGCGAGAAAAAAGGGATATAATGACCTCATGTAACAGTGCCCTCCCGCTTTCAGGTGAAGACATGCGCACACAAAGATGATGCACACACACACACACACACACACACACACACACGGAGTGAGATATTTGCATGCAGTCCACTTTCTTTCGCTGCTCATTTCAAATATAGCTCTCTGAAATGCTCCAGATCAGGCCAAGGAATTCAAATCAATAAAGTTGGTCTCCACAATAAATCAGGAGGCAACAATCTGTCTCTCACACACACACACACACACACACACACACACACACACACACACACACACACACACACACACACACACACACACACACACACACACACACACACACACACACACACACACACACACACACACCCCTAAAGTGTCTCACTCTACAACATGATGGAACAGATCAGGCCACGCAAACTTTAATAACCTTCATGCTGTCACGCCCCGACGTGCAACCCAGACATATCTCCACGCCAAATATCCTAAATGTACAAGCAGTACAATGTCTCCTGGTCTCCAGCCCTGGAGCAATGACTGAGTTTGCTTGAGCACGGAGCAAGCATAACTGTATTGTAAACAGTCCTTTATATACTAATGATGTTGTGTGGCTCTTGCTCCGAAAACTAGCAGTCAGCTAGCACACTTCCCATGACCACCATTCAATGTTCATCATCACCATTCATTAGCTGGTCTGTGAGCTATATTGTGGAAGATGAATTCTTCACACATGAGCACTTTCAAATGAGTCTTCCTCCTGCACTCCGCCACACTGCTTTGCTCCCATGATTAGAACCCATCCAGCCCTCGGGGCAGCTTTCAATAAACAAAACTCATTTGCTGAAAGCAAAGATCTGCCACAGCTTTAATGGGAGGTGAACTCCCACCTGAATTCCCTCAGACTGCAAGCACATTCTCAACTGAAGAGAGATCTCTGTGGCTGAAGAGAGACCAGCCCTATATAAAGCCATGAAAGCTACAGCATCATCAGCTCTTGAAAGTTTCTCTCTGCAGAGAAATCTCCGTGGCTGCGGAGACCAGGCTTCAATCACAGCCATGCAGGCTACAGCAGCATCAGCTACTGAAAGTCCCTTTCCGCCGCGGAAGTATTGGTGCATCAACGAGCCCCTTCGAGCAGGTCGGTGAAAGAGATGGAAACAGAGAGAGACAAGACAGAGAGAGACACAATGAAGAGAGCAATTGGGCCGAGTCCGACCCTTGTTTTCACCTGGCCTGGCAGCTTTACACTATGTGTGAGTATAATTATATAAGGACACATTAAAGTGTTGCGTAAGTTTCTATTTATATAGCATCTCCTATGGCTGGAGTGAGCGAGGCCCACTAACAATTGGCACAGCAGCATCACATTATAACATGATTCAGTTCTTTCTCTCCACTCACTGCACGTGTGCAGAGAACACGCAGGGACAGAAGACCGCCACATAGAGTCCATTTTCTCACAAGCCGATAGAGTGGTCAGCCTAATGATCGGGTCCAGAGAGAGAGAGAGAGAGAGAGAGACTATTTGGGGGTTATTATTATGATTAGTATTGTTTTGCACATTGAAAACAGTAAGGTTGATGTGGTATTGTGTGTGATAGTGTATATTGAATACACCCTACAGTGTAGCAGACATCATTGCATGATTTTTATTTTTGAATGGATATAAAAATGCTCTAAACTAAGCATCACTGTGATGTCGTTAACTAAACTCCATTAAGTTCCTCCTAGCCTCCTTTGAGCGCGGCAGTGATGAGTTGATAATGATTGACAGCGCTCGTCTCCTTCATCTTACTAGCTTGCTTGATAGCACCCTCCCTCTGCTGTGCTTTAGCAAGCCAATTAGGCTGGCCATCAGCCCTCATCCCCACTCAGTGTTTAGCGCCAGAAGGAGACAGAGAGAACGAGATAGAGAGACAGACACGTATATATCAAACACACCTTCGGTTATGTGATATTAGTCTAAATATGTGTATAGCGAACGTGAAGTTATGCACTTTGTATGTTGTGCATTGTATGTTGTATGTCCTTGCACTTAAAAATATTACTGTGTAATAGCATTCTGTGGCATCGTAATCCTAGCTGTCTTTGTAGTGTACGGGGAATGGTTTAACCTAGCGATTGTTAGTGCTTGGCACTTGTTTCTATGAACATCCTTACTGTACCGACAGAGATATAGTGTAGTTTCTCTTTCTTCAGACAAGTTATTTTTGTAAGTTGCTTTGGATCAAAGCTTCTGCTAAATGCCGTAAATGTAAATGTAAAAAATTAAATGGCCGCCATCATTTTGGCGGCCATGTATTGGAATGTTAGTTATTCTGTTGGTAGTAATGGTTTACTGTTAATTGTTAATTAATTAATAGTTAATTGATTAGTCATTTTGGGCGGAAATGTGGTGCCTCTGCATTTCTCCTTCAAGACTTCAAAACAACATTTTCTTTAAGCTAGGTTACGGTACATTAATGCTGATTTAGGATTTCACAGAACTACCACTTTGTTGATTCTAAAAAGCTATTTCGAAAAATGAATGATTTACAGAATGGATTTATTCAGGAAAAAAAGTGGATTCCACTGTTAGCCAGTAATCAGTTTTATCAACATGTTCCTCCGAGCTAATATTAGACGGACTAAATGAAGACACACCCGTCTTAACGTTACAACACACCCTGATATAATACTGTGTTAGAACACACTTTCTTAAAAAATAATGACCTTGGCCTGATCTCTTTCAAGATAAAAAAGACCTGCTGAAAATACAGTAGGTCATGGGTTAGCGCGGACACAAACCTCAGACCCTCTCAGAGTGAGACGACACTATTCGTCACTTTCTGCAGCACCATGACCACCCAACGTTTTGTAAATCTGCCCTCCCCGCATTCATCTCTGGATCGTCCAATCAGAGGCCAGGAAGGGGCCATGCCAGAGAGAGTAGTGGTGGACAGAGAGCTGGCTGCTCTTTGGTTTCAGGGCGGCAAGTGGCCAAGGAGCTTATGAGACGTCAAAGTGCCCGCTGTCTACATAACCCGCAGTTACGCAATCACAGATGTATTTTGGAAGTGTGTACTCACATGTGTGTGCATGTGTGCGTGTGTCGTGTCTTGGCGCCTTCTGTGAGCTCCTCTTGATTGGACCATTAAACAAAACAGACGGAAAGACTAGCAACACAATCAGAGGCCTCTTTTACACTGTTTCTGTACTGCTGCTTTAAACTTCAACAGAAAGACTCCATGTCCCTTCCTGTTCCTGCTACTGTATGTTCACGTAAACACAACCACAATATGTTACATGAAGACACACGACACCCAAGGAGTAGTGGACTAACAGACTATTTTGAATGCTACTTGTAGTTGTAATGAAATAAAGCTATTGCAATTCAGATTCAGCTTTAGTATACATGAATGACGATGAGAAAATATGCCCTACTATGAAACAGTGCCAGTAAGAAAGAAAACTAGTTTAATTCTAGCAAGGGTAACTCTAACCCACTAACCCAAACCCTTGTACAAATTCTATATAAAATGCTCATTACTTTTAACTAATATTATATAACTGTGGCAGCTTTAAACGCCACAATTTCTCCCCACGAGGACAAATCATTTCACGATTAATTCCTAAACAATGACCAAGGAAACATTACTACCTAGAAGCTCTTTTATAACAAACATAAAAAATGGCGGCGGTCACTGCGATGCGACACCGTAGCGTATCGTGAGAGGTTGGCGATGATGGCCAACAGTGTTAGCTTTGCTCACTAGTAAGACACAGCTGCTACGTGTTGAGTGACTCCACACACAGCACCTGGAGGGGTCAGACGCAAGACAAAGTCTCTGCTGTTTGGATGAGAGGGCATGAGTGCATCCCCCCCCCAGGCTAACAAAGGCTCAGTAGAGCAACATCTACAGAGCAGAACCAACTCAAGACCCCCTTACCCCCCAGACACAAAGACCCCGTTCAGCCACCAGCATCATTGTTTACGCTGCCAACACCAACAGCATTCAGAGGGGATGGCATACAGTAACGCGCCCGACCCCACAAACACCCACATCCACACACCTACACACACACACCCCCAGACACACACACCTAAGTACTCTACCATCATTTTCTCTTCAGCACCAATTAGAGGTGTCCTTAAACAGCAAAAGGGAAATACTTCCTCATTTTGTAGTGCAGTTGAATTACGTCTCTCCAATTGGCAGAGTACCTGAAACAATGCGGTAAGCAGTTTTAAAAAGGGAACTGTCTCATCCCCCCAAAAGCTTTTGGCTGACATCAGGGTCTTAAAGCAAAGTGAAGCCGACAAGCATGCCTCAATGAGTCTATTCCTATTGGCAGATGCACAAAGCCTGGAAGAGAAGTCTTCTCCGCCAGAGATTGGATATTCCTTCACCAGTGGCATTTACCTGGCATTTCAAAGGCCTTGTGTTACGTCTCAAAAATCAGCATGTGTTGCCGTTGTTTCTACAAATTAAAAAAGATGTCTACTTTCATAAGACACATTATTCACAACAGCTATTTGGATGTTTTGTTTTATTTTGATAAAGCTGGTAAGATAAAACCAAAGCAAACCTTTTTCTACAGAATGTGTCCAAACGACAAAGATATAATCTGTGTTTGTATAATGGGGGTCTTTCCTTATCCATTAGTCATGACGTCAGCCAGGAAAGATAAGGTGAACTTTAAGAATGATAAAACCTACAGACAAAATGCTACAGAGATAAAGATGCATACACATCACATAACCAGACATTGCATATTCAACGTATGTCTGTTTACTCTGCCTATGAGGTTGCATATCATCGTTTGAAACAAATGGAGAAGCAAAACTAATCTCATGAGTGACTGTTAGGTGCTTATGACCTGCGATTTGCTCCCTCATTGAAAAGAGTTTACCACCATCCATCCAGGGAGACGGACAACAGGGGGACACATTCAGAGTAAATGACATTCAGAGTTAATGACACTCAGAGGGAGTGACACTCAGAGTTGGTGAGGTGCTGTTTGTCTGCAGATGTTTTCCACCAGCCATTTCAGGAATGGATGAGCTCAAGAGAGGGAGGAAACAGACTGTTTTCTGTTTTTAACGAACAGGGGACATTATTAGGTGTACTCAGTTTGTCATCTCCTCGCGGACCATGTCTCCCGAGTTATTCCTGAAAATGTGCTGAAAGATTCAAACTGAGCAGCTTGGACAGAGCACTGCTGTCTGGTTGAAAATGTTAGCAGGCCACATTCCCACCTGCTTGTCCCATGCACAGAAAACGCTCATCTATTCAGTAAAAATATGCAGCAAAATGAAATGCCATGAAAAGGCCATATTGACATATCATAATGCCTGTTACACCCATTTGTTTTGGGATCATCAAACCGTAACATTTGTAAATGATAATGAGCTGCTCTGGACAAGTTACTGCTCATAAGTTTGCATAAATCCATAATCTCTAGAACAGCCTCCCATTACTACCGTTGCCATAACCTCTGCCACACCCCCACCCAAGCGGGGTCCCGGCTGACACAAGCATATCAGTTCAAATTCAGACCCAAACCCAGGATGACAAAGTGAGAAGGCACAAGAATATGGACCAACCACATAAAAGAATACTCACACATCTTTTTTTAAACAGCTTTGAGTTAGGGCAATGGGAAGCAGGAAGTCCAAAAACGGAAACACGCATACGTCCTGAAAAATCCTTGAGCTAGCATGCAGTCAAATCTCCAAGTCTGAAATATACAATACAAATTAAAAAAAAACAATCCCTTTGCAAGCAACAGATTATTTTTTCAGCAACAATTTAGCACATTTATAATAACTATTGTCGTTTGATAGGGAAGAGGATCTTTTGTAGACATCTCAGCCCTAACAATTCAATTCAACAACTTGGTTGTTTTCTGACAGAGATAAACAAGTGAAGCGTTTCTCATTAGTCAGTCAGTACCCATCCCAAAATAGAACCACAGAGTTTTCAAATATACAGCATCGCAGCTTTTTCCTAATTTTCCTCCAGCTGTATCCACTGGGTTCATTTATCATTTCTATTGTCAGAGAAATTAACTTCGGAGCCATTTTCAGCCTCTTGTTATCGTCACAGTGTACACAACTCTGCCAAGTGTGTCACGTAAAGCAGAGAACGTTATCGCTGGTCCAACCATGTACAACTCAGAGGAAATAAACGGTAATTACACCACCCAGATGTGTACACAGTAGGCACAATGCACTCAACAAAAAATAACTCGCCTACCCGTAGGGCACTCCCCTCTAGCAGGAAGTCGGAAGCGTGACCGTAGGATAGCAGAGCTAACTCGCTACCCCTTGTTGGCAGGAGACCTACACCTACCTCACAGACAGACAGGTGATTGAGATTAAGAAGCATGCCAGGCCAGCATGACATAATGCTGAAGCAGGATGATCCCATCTTTCTGAAACTCCCTTCCTAAGGGTTCCTCTGGACGCGAGCCCCCACACACACACACACACACACACACACACACACACACACACACACACACACACACACACACACACACACACACACACACACACACACACACACACACACACACACACACACACACACACACACACACACACACCCTCCCCCCCCCCCCCCCTACCTCAAGGCCATGGAGGAGCGTTTGTTTCAGGACTCATTTCAGTGATTCTGCTGTGAAAGAGCGAAGCCACCGTTACCAGGCTACAACACAGACAACATTTGATGCGTGGCGTTGTCCTTGACAACTTCATGCCGTCAAAATAAGCGCTAAACCGATGATTGTGACCACTGAATGTCAGCCAATAACACCCTGATTCTGTAAGAGGTTTGATATTAACAGGGAAACACTTCAGAATGGGTGTGGGACGGGCTGTTTAGAAACAGCAGGGTGTAACAAGATACTTTAAGGTGTGCTGCTGGGAGCTCATGGGACTCTTGAACCAATCCAACCGGATTATTGGCAACAGAGAATTAGCAGGTTGGGAGTCGGTCTGAAACTGGAGAGCTTCCAAGGAAAACAACAAGGTAACATGTGATTGACAGACATGAAGTCGCTTGAACACATCAGCTTGTGGCTCCCCAGAGATGGTGATTTACCTGTATTGAGATTTATGCGCTTTAAAAATAGACGGATTTGAAGGTGATGGAAGATAGAACAGGTTGAATATAATCAGAAACCCTACTTGTTACACTACTTATTATTTCTATCTGCTCTATCTATTACGGTAATGAGGCTCTGGAAGTAGACTTAGTAGGTAACGGTCAGTCTACTGTATCCATCCTCACATTGCAGCAGATGGGGGGAGGACGGTCACGCGGTGACAGTTGGTTGATGTACCTCAGATTTCAACACTGACAGCACATATATCCTACCGTCACCCCTCAAATCAATTGTGGGTTGAAATCCAGTAGTACATCAGGGTTCCTTTGGGTTGTGGGTTGTGTATTGTGTGCTTTAGCCCGTTCAAGCTTGACCGGAATAAACATCTTAAACAGGCACAGCGAGGACCGGGCATGGTAACCATGGAGACCACACACCGTCTGGGAGCCTCTCCCCAGGGTACAGGGTCGTGTGGTGTGCTTGGGTCAGAGTGCCAGTGCTCTGCTAGTTCACCTTGCACCTTCATCATTCCGTAGTGGAGTAACGGTGGCCATGACAGCCGTTATTTACTCCCCTGAAGGGCAGGAGCCCTCCCTGCTGCCCTGAGACCAGACCCTGAGACCAGACCCTCCAGAGAGGAGCCTGCTGCCCTAGACCAGACCCTGAGACCAGACCCGGGGACCAGACCATAAGAGAGGAGTCTACTGCCCTGGGACCAGACCCTCCAGAGAGGAGTCTACTGCCCTGAGACCAGAACGCTGAGACCAGACCATAAGAGAGGAGCCTGCTGCCCTGAGACCAGACCCTCCCGAGTGGAGTCTACTGCCTTGAGACCAGACCGATCCTGCCGCCCTGAGACCAGAGCGCCGAGGCCAGACCCCTCGGACCAGACCATAAGAGAGGAGCCTGCTGCCCTGGGACCAGACCCTGAGACAAGACCATAAGAGAGGAGCCTGCTGCCCTGGGACCAGACCCGGGGACCAGACCATAAGAGAGGAGCCTGCTGCCCTGGGACCAGACCCGGGGACCAGACCATAAGAGAGGAGCCTGCTGCCCTGGGACCAGACCATGAGAGAGGAGCCTGCTGCCCTGGGACCAGACCCGGGGACCAGACCATGAGAGAGGAGCCTGCTGCCCTGCCTCCTCCACTGCTCTGGTCCAGCCCCTACCCCCGGATCTGGGCGGGGGTGAACCCGCTCAGGGCTTTGAACCGACCTTCTTCGTTAGTATGTACCCGTTAGCCCAACGGGGAAAGTGTCAACTGGAAAAGTTCTCAGATGCAATTATTGAAACAAAAACGGTCCCTGACTGCAATCTAGTTTCCTCCATCTCAACTCGGTGTGGCTGAGATGAGTCCAACATGGCCGCTCTCCTGAGGGCCTACGGCAGAAGGGCGTCAGACTCCAATAGACACCCTTTGCTTCTCAAATCTCTGACAAGCTGTCTTTTAGGGCGCATGTTTGTGAGGATTGAAGCTTGGAAATATTGACTGCTGCAGGTGAACTCACAACCACAGTAGCAACTATATCGTACCTCGTAGTTACACTCTTTCTGCTCATAAGCCATCGACAGTGCTTCACAGGCAGCAGTAATATTCACTCAGTACACACCTAGTATCTGCAGCCATCCATAGCTCTCAGCCTATCCTGATGACCTCATATAGCCTGGCGTTCTATGACTTAACATGAAAACCATTGTCAAATATGTCCTAAAAGGCGATATAAATAATATTACACATTGCAGTTTTTTAATTGGGCAGTCATTGGAAAGGTAGTGTGTGTGTGTGTGTGTGTGTGTGTGTGTGTGTGTGTGTGTGTGTGTGTGTGTGTGTGTGTGTGTGTGTGATGTATTTGGCCGACACAGACAGCTGAGGAATAGTTTTCTCCCCAGTCGGACCGTGGCCCGGCTGGGGGGAGACGGGGGTAGACCCGACCTTCTCCTCTGAGGAGCCGCCGTTCCCAGTAGCCTGGCTCATGTTTATACTCATAAAGATATCGGCTTGGAAACGCTCTGTGGCATTGACACACTGCTAAATGAAGAAGCTACTAATACTAAATAATACAGTACATGTTATGGTTCTGAGTAGGCTAAATGCGTCCAGACATGGACTGTCCTACATGTTCCCTTATAACGCATGTGTAAAAGACAGGACTAGGTCTTATCAAAGAGAACCCCAAGAAAGAACTAGATTAGCAACCTTTTAGAAAACGGTCCCGTTACAAACTGACCCGATGGGTTGTCATCTCGTGCTCTGTGGACAACATGACAAACACCACGGTACCCAACAGTACCTGCTCGGAGACAACTATGTCCTCAGGGGGGAGACCTCCGGGAGATGAACCTTGACCTCCAGGGAGACGAACAGGGAGATGAACCTCCGGGGAGATTAACTGCGCCCACCAGGGAGATAAACCTCCGGGGAGATGAACCTCCGGGGAGATGAACCTCCGGGGAGCCGAACCGCGACCTCCGGAGAGAAGGACCGCGACCTCCGCCCAGGCCGGGGCGATCTCCTGGACAGGATTACCGAAGAGCTGGTCCACTAGTCAGAGAAGCACAACACCTCCTCAGACCGCTTCATGCCTCATGTTTAGTACAAGTCCCCAGACGTCGTCGAAGCGCCACCAGGAGACCCGCTGCAGCGCGACTGTGGACGCTTCAGTCGTGTTCCGACCAACAGCTTTTACGCGATCAGCAGCAGGCAGGTTGTACCGAAGAAGAAACTGAGGAGAACATCCGCCGCTGATGTCTGTGTGGGTCGACCTGACAGGAGAGCTGTGTACAAAGAGCCCTTGTCAGGCTCGGTTCTCGCAGGGCGCACGACGTCCAGCCGTCCGCCTGCTGCACGGACACAGCGCGACGCCAAACGCGATCATGTTGCAGGGGAAGAGCCGGTGGGCGGCGTGTTTACCTCTGGGCGTCTCTCGGTCCTGTCGCGATCAGCTGCTCCGCTGCAGCGACGCCATTAGTGGAGAGCAGCTCCGTCCCTCGTGTTGTTCTGGAGCGACTGACGCCACCCAGCCCCGCGTTTCAAAAGCAGCAGCGACCCCCGTTGGTCATGCCCAGAATGCTCTCCACACTGGCTATCAGTGGAGGGGAGGAAGTGTAACCAACCATATTTGTAATGTTGCTGATATTACTCTCAACCATACGGTCTCAAACAAAAAATACGTTGTTTTGTGGTTCTGCACTTTATCAAAGACAATTGTCTTTTTATGTGGTATAGTACAAATATTCATAATATATTAATCTTTTGTTACAGATAACATTTTTTAAACACATATTAATACACAAAAAACTCCTACATTTATGTTTATCAATCAATCATTGTTTGTGTTATTTTTACATACATTTCTAATTATAATTTATTTACTCATTTATATTTATTTATGTAAAATATATAGGCCTATACAAATAAACATGAAAAGTGCAAATGCTACTATAACAGCTGTCCGGTCTATCTCTTAACACAGTGATATCCATCACCACTCCAGGCCCATGTCTGCTTTGCTCCACACATATTTCCCTCCTCTTTTTAAAAACATCTTCTCATCGAAGCCGCTAAAGCAGATGGCCTCTCCGACGCCCACGTCCAGGATGGACTTGGACGGGTCCTTCCTGCCCCCCGTGCAGTCCAGGAACCGCATCTGTAGCAAGAGGGGAACCTGGGTGCTTAGAGCTCATCATACAACACCCTCCACTGCTTTCTAAGCAGAGGAAACCCAGTGTTACTGTGGGTCAATGCGATTGGTCTCCTTGCATGCTGATGAGATATTTTTTTTAAATTCCATTGATACAAAGGTAACTTAAACTAAGCTATTCATAATAGAATACATCAATTGCATGATTTTCAATGTAATAACAATGTTATATAACGGTAATTTAAATACTTACATATTCATCCAGGATGAGGTATGAATCACGCATCTTAAATAGAAAAAAGAGACAATGATTTAATATATGACTCTACATAAGTCCAGAGCTGTATGAAACTGGAGATAAAATTGCTTTAAATGTATTTGTAGTAAATGTAATTGTATTTGTAGAATAAAATGAAGCTGGCAGAAATGGAAAATAGCATAGCATTCCCCAATAATGTTAGAGATTAATTATTTTATTTATTTGCATTAACTGTTGGTAAACACCTGTAGTTTTACACCTGCTTGTATACTATACACCTGTTGGAATACACCTGTTGGTATACATGTGTTGGTACACCTTTTGTAACACCTGTTGGTATAGACCTGCTGGTATACACCTGTTTGGATTCACCTGCTGGTATACACCTGCTGTTATACACATGTTGGTATACACCTGTTGGTATACACCTGTTGGTATACACCTGTTGTAACTATACAACTGCTGGTAGACACCTGCTGGTATATACACCTGTAGGCTTACACCTCTTGGTGTACACCTGTGGTATGCACCTCTTCACTCGTGGTCCTACCTTCTGATTGGACTCGGGTACGAGGCAGGTGACGCTGCTGTGTCGATCCAGGAAGTCCTGGAACTGCTCGGGGCTGATCACAAACCTCTCTGCCTCCCGCAAGGCATCCTCCCCCGCGTTCTCCCCGAAGATTAGGAGGCACTGGAAGACCTGAACACACCACACTACAAGTCAATAAACACACCAGAACGTACAACACTGCAGTCAATACAAACACCTGAACGCAGCACACTACAGTCAATACGCATACATACACGCACACACGCACGCACGCGCACACAAACACACACACACACACACACACACACACACACACACACACAGACACAGACACAGACACAGACACAGACACAGACACACACACACACACACACACACACACACACACACACACACACACACTTCACCTTCCATCGCACAGGGTTCAGGTGGGTGATTTGCTCGGCCATGTCCTCGTCGATGTTAAACGTGTTGATGACAGAGTTGATCTTGAACGCCACTTTGTACTGACGGCACCAGTCCCTGACTCTGTACAGGTTGTCCAGGTGGCTCTTCCTGCCCTGAGTTCTTCCAATCAGCTTATTGGTGTCCTCGTTGAAACTGTCACAGGAAACGGCCAAGATGTCCAGATGCTCGCCTGATATTAAGACACGGACAGATGAGTTTTATTTCAGTGTTTCTGTTCACAGAAACGAAACTAACAACAACTTGAAGCAATGCTGCCACCTGCTGGTGCGTAGACAAAGCACAAAGGCATGAAAACAAATTACGTCAACATAGAAAGGTCTATTTCGGTAATAACGTACCATACTTCCGGAACCAGTTTTCTTTGATCATGCTTCCGTTGCTGACCACACTGACGCTCGGCAGCTGGAGGTCCACTTTGCAGAACTGTACCAACCGTCCCAGGAAGTCTCCCTTCTCATGCAGGAACGGCTCTCCGCCAGAGAAGTTGATCTTCTCCATACCTAGCACATTGAAATATTAATAGTAATTAATGTTTCATATTTTTTTGATAAATAAAAAAGTGAATTGTATCCACAATACAACGTATTTAGGTTTATGATAGTGACGTGATATTTTCTTTGTATAGGCCTACATACACACACATGTATATATAAAGATATATATATATATCTTTATCTATATCCTATATCTTAATATATATATATATATACATATATATATTCACCCAAGTGGGTGCTACACACTGGTGGTGGTTAGTGAGGTTCCCCCTTCCCTGTTAAAAGCGTCTTTGAGTGTCATATATATATATACATTTATATATATATAGGTATATTTCATTTCATTTTGTAATTGTACCTGCTTCCTTCAGAAGTGTGAGTCCTTTCTTTGCCACCTCCAAAGGCAGGACGAAAGACGTCTTCGCTGTGTGGAAACAGAATCCGCATTTATAATTGCACTTGCGCGTAAAGTGGTAATTGACGCTGGTGGGGGTAGTAGCAGGTCGCTCTTCCTTCTTTGTGTCCGGGATCCCGCTCACGGACGAGGCTCTTCCTCCTTGAACGATGCTCCTTTCATCTGATCTCAAATGGAAGTTTGAGATCAGACTCGAGATCATGGATTTGATTGCGATCCAAAATCGCAAAAACATCACCGGCACCATGGTTCAAATTTGGAAAACGTATCAATGACTGCAGGAGCCGTTCTGCTCTTCTTTAAAGAGGCTGCTCTTAAATAGTGCTGGAGGTTGTGAGATGATATAGTTTCTGTTTACAAACAACGAAACACACCCCCCCCCCCCTCCAACACGTCATAGCCAAGTCAGCTCATTGGCATCTACATCAGCTGACTTGGTAGTGGACCATAGTCCACTTAATCACTCTGTTTTCTAGAACCGAAACTTCACAGAACCGAAACCCAACATAACCTGTTGTTCTGGCGCGCCCTGCAGGCAAGTTCCTGAAACGAAACTCAAAGTCACTGCAGGGCAGTGACTTTGAGTTTCGTTTCATAGATGAAATTGCTGCGGGTTTCAGGTGTATCCTCCTCCATAGGCCTGGACTACTGAGCACAGAGATGGCTAAACGCAGCATGTCTTTGCTCGGTCAGTGGTCGTCGCGTGTATTCTCTATTGACCTTGATAAAAGAGGAGCTCTTCTGAACTTTGCTCTCACAGAAAAGCCGCAGCAGGCGCCGGAGAAGTTCAGGAACATCCAAGAACGCTGCTACTCTGTGTTGGTGTGTGGAGACAACAGGATCCAGAGCGCCAGGTTCTACTGGGGACTTGAAGACCTCCTGAGGAACGAGCTGCCAGCAGAGTGTGAGCTACTGCCGGTCAGCTCCTACCTGCCTCACGTCAAAGACTCTCTCATCAGAGGTTATTTCCTGAAGGACGCTTCAGAGTGCCCCTCGCTGACCAGGCGGGTGCTGGGGGCTCTGGGTCTGAGTGAGCATGTCCAGGTGTGCTCGTACCTCAGGGGGCCGGATGGGGGGCGGTGGTCGCAACAACTGTGGTCCGGCTCGGAGAACCAGAACATGGACGTTTCAAAAACGTGTTATGTTGTTCCCTCCGAGGAAGCGAACTACCACCCATCGGTCTTAAACATGGAGAACTCTGATGTGTTCTATTGTCGAGCGGAGGCCTGCAAGGTTTTGCAAGAGGTTTGTACTTCTTCTTATTGATTCCCTTAACTTACAGTTTACTTATTTACAATAAATGTCTCCCTCACGTGGCAGAGAGGCAAATTACACCAGGAACTGTTTTAATGAGGAGTCTCAAACCTTTATCTTAAATCAATAATATAAATGTACGAAATGTCAAATAAAGAATACAGAAATTATTCACAAATTCTAGTATGGATTAATACACTATCCAAATAATAAAAGTATATGGCTAATTTACAAATAATTCAGAATTGATTTTGATGATTTTTATTATACATATTTTCTACATTATTCTAAACTGGTCTATTTCAAGAATAACATCCCCCGTCCAACACGCAGTACCCTCGCGTGCCACTGGGGGTTATAAAACACATGTCTATCAAACCATCGGATCACATCCGCTGACCAACGCGTTGTGTTTCTGCTCCACAGAGCTGTGACATCATCCCAGAGTCCAGGGCCGTGCTGGAGCTTGTGGGCAAGACAGACGCGTCCAGACACAGTCCAGACTCCCCCTTGGTTGTCATAGAAGGACTGGACGCTACAGGTTAACAGCATTAGCTCATGGAGGAGGGGATGGCGGTCATTAGGCTGATGGCTGCAAGCCTTCCTGATTCGCTGACAACTTGCTCTGCTGATGCAGTTATCTCCTAAATTAGCTCTTTGATGGCATTTCTCTTTTAGATCATGACCTCAGAAAAATAGCTACAGGACATTGAAATTAAAGCTTGTTACAGCATACCCAGGCAATCATATATTTGTACTCACAAATGCATCCCATCTTATCTTTGCCCATAGTTTCAATCTTACCACTTCCAAAATGTAATCAGAGTAGTACTTTCTGCCCTTTTCTATATTAAATTAAAATGACTGATTTGAAAAGGGAAACCTACTGGGCAACTCACCATTCTCAGTTCCATGTTTGACTTTGCCATCACAGCTATTCTACCAGATCTCCCATCTTGTCTTTCTCTTACATGGCTCTCCTCTTCCTCCTCTTGTCCTCCACCTCTCATCGCTCATCACAGGGAAGACCACTCTGACTGAGTCTCTGAGGGAGGCTCTGGGGGCCAGGCTGCTGCGGTCCCCTCCCCAGTGCCTCTCCCCCTGGAGAGCCGTCTTTGATCGGGAGCCCCCCCTCATCCGCAGGGCCTTCTACGCCCTGGGGAACTACATCACAGCGGAGCAAATGGGCCAGGAGGCCTCTCAGGCTCCCGTCATCGTCGACAGGTACGAGGCAGCCGAGCGGGGCCACGTGGCAACGTCCCAGCAGCCCCGCCGCCGTCACAGGGACGGGGCTCCGTGGGAGCCATCGCACACACACACGCATGCATGCACCACGCACGCATATACACGCACACACACACGAACGCACGCACACACCTTGTACATACCCTCCACGCACATGCACGCACGCACACACTGTGGGACAGGGTGGGTGAGTCTCCGTCGCTGCGTGGGATGAAGGGTCTGTTTCTGATGACCCAGGATGCAATGCAAAGGTTCCATCAGTGGAACATGACATCAGTGATGGTTGAGAAGCCCTGTCGCACGTCCTATAACTTATGACTGAGAGACTTTATTAAGACCCTATTCTATATCTATACAAAGATGTATATATTGTATTAGACACCATTCCATCCATCATACACTCATCATCCATCCATCCATGCCCATGCCAACCCCCTTCTCCCCCCCCAGGTATTGGCACAGCACCGCCTCCTATGCCATCGCCACGGCGGTGAGTGGTCCGGTCTCCAGCCTTCCCCCTGAGGGGTCTCCTCTGTACCGCTGGCCCCCTGACCTGCTGCAGCCCTCGCTGGTGGTCCTGCTAACCCTCGACCCCCAGGAGAGGAAGAGGAGGCTGGAGGCCAGAGGACAGGGACAGACAGACGAAGAGCAGGAGCTCGACCACAACCTCCTCTTCCGGCTCAGGTGAGGTCAAACCTTAGGGGTCGTGTATCACCGCGCACACGCACACGCGCACGCACGCACGCACGCACGCACGCACGCACGCACGCACGCACACACACACACACACACACACACACACACACACACACACACACACACACACACACACACACACACACACACACACACACACACACACACACACACACACACACACACTGACTCACACACTGTATCACCACATGTTTACAGCCTGACCTGCCTCCCTCCACTCCTCTATTCATAATCATTTTAGACTGTAAAATCTATTAATATGATTATTATTTTACATCTGTCAACGATCAATCTGTTAACAGAAGCGTTAACACCAGTCGTACATCTTCCTACGTGATTAGTATGGAGGGTGTAATTGGGTGGCTGTACACTCACACACTAACACCCTCACACGTTCTCTCACTCACAGACTCAAACGCTCACTCACTCACACCTCACATACTCATAAACTCACTAACATAGTAACATAGTCACACACTCACACACTCACACACTCACACACTCACACAATCACACACTCACACGCTTACAAACTTACAAACTCACACACTCACCGTGGGGGGGTCCACTGATGAGACAGAGCAGGTGATTAGTGGCTGAGCGGCTGTGCTCCATTAAGCGGCTGTAAACCCACAGCCGGTGAACCCCCCAGACCTGCCAGGCAAGACTGGTCGATGCCCCCCCCCCCCCCCCCCAGAACCACCACAACGACCACAACCAACACCACCACTCCCCCATCCATCACAACTACCAGATCCACCACCACCAACAACGCATGAAGTTTATGACCCGCTGCACGGGGAACAGAGCCAGATGCTTGGGCCAGAGGAGGAGTAGGAGAGAAAAAAAGGATGGGCGAACGAGTGACATCCCACACAGAGTCAGGCTCAGAGAGAGAGAGGGAGGGAGAGAGACATAGACAGAGAGAGATAGGGAGAGGGAGAGGGACCTTGACAGAGAGCCATTGGGAGAGAGCGGGAGAGAGAGATAGGGGGAGAGAGGGAGGGAGAGAGTTCCTCACCAGCTCATTCCATCACGTCACCGCGGTGTTTGGTACACACAAGCCATTGTTCTTTCTTTGAGGGGAAGACAGTTGAACTCAGCCGCTGTTCCTCCTCAGATGGTCTGGAGAAGCACATCATTTATCACTGTCAGACGATCTGACGAAACGCTTCTCTCCCAAGCGCTCCACGATACGTTGTAGGAGATTACATCTGATCCCTTACAACGTGTCTCTTACAGCTACTATTATGGATTTGATTAGAACTTAACATCTTCCCCATGTGGATCTTGGTTTCTTTCCCCCCATGTGTTTCAGAGTGGAGGAGGCTTATCGGAGGGTGAGAGGCCCTGCTTGTGTCGTTGTGGATGCCGGCCCTTCGGCGGACAAAGTGCTCCAACAAGTGCTGCTTTTAATTAAGGAACACTGTCGCTTGTAAACACTGAACCCCCTTACCTCACGGACAGCCCTTGCAGTTCTTGGGTTGCAGTACTGCCCGTCGCCACTAGATGCCAGTAAGGTGTTACGCAGCAGTAGATGAAATGGAGGGGCGAGATGTGAATGGGCTAAAGAGATTGTTTTTATAATAAGCAAGTGTTGCATCGCTAGAGGCCCGCGTTTCCCTGTAAAATCACAACTTAGCTTTAGCCTCCCTACCCCCTTATTCCTTCCCTCCCTCTCTCTCTCTCTATCTCTTGCACACACACATGCGTCCTTGATTGGAGATACAGGAATATGCATTGCATATCGCTTCTATTC
>NC_079416.1:14811245-14816245 GCF_026213295.1 Gadus chalcogrammus
TTGTTTTTTTGCTTTTTTGGATTGTTGCCTCTAATGTCAAACAATGACACATGACGCATTTCCGTGGTCAAGTGACCCATTTACCTTGTCATGTGACCCATTTCCCTCGTCATGTGGCCCATTACCCTCATCATGTGACCCATTTCCCTTGTCATGTGACCCATTTCCCTCATCATGTGATCCATATCCTTTGTCATGTGACCCCAAAACCAAAATTGACCGTCGAGCCAAACTTTAGAGGGCTTATAACACAGTGGTCTGCCTTGACGGAGATCATTCCTCCGGCCAGCTGCTGATAAACTGCTACTAGTGTCTAAAGTTCATTCTCCAGTGCAGACACCATCTCATCCCACCACTTAACCATTCAGACCCACCGTCCCCTTCGTCATTGCTCCTCCACCTCCACCCTCCACCCGAGCCCTAATCAAAGGAGAAGGTGGTGGTGGTGGTGGTGGTGGTGGTGGTGGTGGTGGTGGGGGGGACGAATACAATGTTTGCTCAGGAGAGGAAGGCGAGAAGCAGTGTTTTTTGTATTCTGTCTTTAGACTGTGTCCTCATTAGGGCTCAGCTCTCCAAAGCAAGGTCAGCGTCTCCCAACTTTCCGCTCTATTAGCCCTGGGCCTGTCCTCCGGCACAGAGTGGCTCCACGCAGCACTGTGGAATCAGCCCTCTGATTGGCCCCTCTCTCCCCCTGTCTCTCTCCCTCTCTATCGCCCCTTGTTTCATGTTATGGTTCTCCCCTCCTTACCTCCTCCTCCTCCGATCTGTTGCTTGCTTTTTTCCTTCTTCTTCCTGTATTGAAGTTTTCCCCAGTGCTCTCCTCTCGCCTTCACCCCACGGCTCGCCGTGCTCCTCTCCTCTCCTCTCCTCTCCTCCTCGTCCCATCCTCCTCATTTGATTCTCTCCAGGTATCCTGGGTAGAAAACTCAAAAACACCAAGAGCTCTCACGCCTCTTCCTCCTCCCCCTCCTCCCCCTCCCTCTCCACCCCCTCGTCATCCTCCACCTCCTACCCGTCCTCCCTCTCTCCCCCTCCTCTACCTCTTCCTCCCTCTCTCCCCCTCCTCTACCTCCTCCTCCTCCTCCTCTCCATCACAGCCTCTGCTTCTCCCTCCACAGGGTTCATCTGCTGGTGACGGTGACCTTTGGCCCTGCGCCTGGCGGGCAGGATTACGATGGAGTCACGGCTCTGGCGTTGTTCACCGAGGGGAGCGCCGAGGCTCCCTAATGAAATTCAAACTCTGGGCATGAGGAGCCACTGAAAACCTTCTTACTACCCCCCCCTTCCCCTCGGTCTGGCAGTGGCAGGATCAGAACACCTTGATCCACGCAGCACAGGAGCCTGTGAATGCACAATGATGAAATTACAGGGAGGACAGGGGGCTTAGGGGGAACATCCCTGGGGGGGGGCGGGGGTGGAAACATGTTGTGTTTCTTATCTTCTGTCTCCTCCCAAACCTTCCTGATGTGTTGCTCGGTTATCAGGTCAATAACAAAAAGAAACAAGGGTAGGGAAAATGGCACTGCTAATAAAGACCAGTCGTTCCTCACTGGGTGATGTTGTACGTAACACGCCTTGGATCCAGCCATTACTCGTTTTTTTAAACCAACCTGCTACCCTGCGGCTGGTCTCTGTTGGACATGCACATCTGTGATGTCGTCCATCTTCTGACTACAGGCTTCGGGGGGGGGGGGGGGGGGGGGGGGAGAAAGGGGGACACGTAATGCCGGTGGATTCCATATGTTCCCCATCTCCCAGATTGGGTCGGAGGCGTGTGGGCTGGAGAGTTTTTTCTGCGGTCCACGTCGTTCCTCTGCTGGGTGCTGCGGTGCTGTGACACGGGAGCTGACCTCCTGCAGACCACAAGCCGACGCATCGCATGCCACAGAGACATTCAGCGATCCCGCAATTATCTCATGAAACCCGAATATCAAATCCCGTCGCAAAGCCGTGGTCTGCGATCACTCCCTGCGTACATCTCCCTGCGTTCATCTCCCTGCGTTCATCTCGCGTGTCTGCAAATCATTTTTGTTTATGCTGCTGATCACCAGGGAATGCATAAAGCAGCCACCTGGCAAAGGGAGAGCTCATCACATACTAAAGCTAATATACTGTGCTACCCAAGTCGGTCGTAACGGCTCCACCACATCCTCATCATGATCCACGCAGGAAGAGTGACTGCTGTCAGGTGTTTGGGGTAAAAAAAAACCCAGCATGTCTGTGTTTTTTGTACCAGCGCCGTAATAACATTAACGTACACGTCGTGAACGTCTCTGCACATCAGGGAATGCAGTCCTTCTCAGGAACGTGTCATTCCAACCCTGCAGCTGGCCCGTGTGAGATTGCCTGGTTGTGAATGTGTGTGTGTGTGTGCCTGCGTGCGTGTGTGGCAGTGTGGAAAGCCGTGTAGTATTATTTTTCTAATGGAGTTGTGTCATGTATGTATGGGATCTCCATGGAAACAGCTGCTGGGATTATGGCGCCTGCTGCACTCAGATCTGTTGGAGGTCTTCAGGGAGCTTTGCAATAAACAGACATTCTCAAATCTGGAGGAAGCTGTGAGCCAGGGGTGTCAGTTGTCTTGTAACTAGGTGTTGGGTGGAACACAAACGCATGCTCACACACACATGCATACACACACCGACTGACACACGCAAGCATTCAGATGCATGCATACACCCCACACACTTGGGGACAAATGTACTCACACAGATATTTGCACACACATACACACTCCCACATGTGTCGTAGGCATGCATACGTAGAGAGACACACACACACATACGCACACACACACACATGCACACACACACACACACACACACACACACACACACACATACACACACACACACACACACACACACACACACACACACACACACACACACACACACACACACACACACACACACACAAACCCACATCATAATAAAGCCATACAGCCAGGTTCTGTTTCATTTCACAGCCTCGACATAAAAAATAAAATCGAAGAATTCAATCGACTTTAATTCCCCCCACAAAAAGTTCCCCTCTTTTTAATTAAGAAAAGACATATGACAAGTCTCTTTCCCCCATCCAGATGCACTCTGCCACGCCCCTCTTCCCAAAATAAGGAGAGATCCATAAGAGCTCCCCGTGTCATCCATCACGGAGAGGGGCTGCCCGGATCCCAGCTCCGCTTTTGTCATTCATGGCCTGGCCTCCCCAGAAAAATGAAAAAGATCAACACACACACACACACACACACACACACACACACACACACACACACACACACACACACACACACACACACACACACACACACACACACACACAGGCACATCTCTCCCTCTCCCTCTCCCCCCACCCCCCACACACCCACACACCCACACACACCTACAGTCCTGTATTGATTTTGTGGCGGTTGGTGGGCCGGTAGGTAGCGGAGGCAGGGCTCTCTGAGCAGATGTCTAATGGTGTTTAGAGACTCTCCACTTTATCAAGCCAGGCCAGCTCTGACAGTTAGATGCTGGAGGGCAATTAAAATTAAAGCCTGCCTGATTAGAATATCATATTCATCTGGATGGTAATTACTATGTCTGGCGCCCTATAAATAATTAATTATGCAAAACCCATGCAGCTGCCACTGGCTAGAGTTAACTGACTTTCTGTCAACATCTCCCACTTCTAGAAAGGATAAAGAGATTTGTGGGAATAAGCTGGTTAGCTGCTTCTGGAAGCCCGCTGGGCTAGCGTGAGCGCCCCCCATTGAAACAGTGGCAGGCTGCCCTCTGAGGGCAGGTGGCATCAGAGACGGGCTCTCCTTTTATGAGGGATCTGTGGAAGGAAAGTGCTCTTTAAAGGACGTCTCATGTCCTGTCACACGGCGCTTTAATGCTCCGCACTGATGAGTTCATTTACGTTTCAGTTGGGGTTTTCCAGTATTATCTGTTTTTGTTTGTCCTGCTGAACATGCCTTGCAGTGTGATGACATAATTCATTAATTGAGGTCTGATTCTATTTGTTCGACCAGTGTCCCTTGTCGTGCTCAGAGGCACCGACTCGTTTTCTCTCATTTAAACAGGGTAGGGGATCAACCAGTGGTGCTTACGCTAAGAGTGAAGTAATACATTTTCCCTTTCAAACAGGACTTCTAATAACACAGGCCAGAATACGTTCTACTTTTCGTATTTTCCATTGAATGTACTGTTTATTTGGAGTATAATGCGGGGCAGGGGCTAATTCCTGTGTGTGTGCTGTGTTTATATCTGGATTTGTGTGGTCTTGGGGTTTGGCACCGTTTCATTGGTAGTGATTGGCTACAGCGAGATATAACTTGATTTGACGCAGGTGTGCATGATTATTTGGAAACCGCTCCCCAAGCACCCGGCTGAACACTCACTGAGTCACCACAGAGGGCTGCCTCCAAATCCATGGCCTGTTAGACGGCTTGAACGCTCAGCCTCCAAATATGTTCTGCTCAGTGTTATTCAGGAGGAGAAGGTACTGCTCCTCTCTACAGAGCGGACCCCGTCACCACCTGGTAGTGGTACGCTCATCTATCAGCCAATAGGAGGCTGGCGGGGGTTGGATGTAAAAAGACTGGTCACAGTACAAGTCAATGGGAAAATGGTGATTCAATTCACCTCATAGCACTTTTTTGGGTGTTTATCACTTCTTTTTTTGTTCTGTTTGGATTTCAGTTTCAGTCAGTTACTGTTACATCTAAATTGTATGCAATGAATATGAATGGTCTATTATTCTATGGTGTGCATGCCCAGCTCGAGGAGGGGGCCACCAGGAGACATGCAGTTGATCAGTATCATCGGATGTTTCAATGAAAGGCTGGCTAAACTTATATTTTTTTAGGAATAGGTGTTTCAAAACGTGTTTTTATTACGTTGTCCTCAAAGACATTTACTTCTGAAGTTACCATCCCAGGACAAGCCAATTTCTACCTCACCATGTGTCTCCTTCCAGCCCTGTCTCATGTGTTAAGCTCCATCGCTCCTCTA
>NC_079416.1:14821245-14826245 GCF_026213295.1 Gadus chalcogrammus
GGGCAACATTATAACCACTGTGGCGAGACATAGTGTTTTATCTGTGACTCTGAGATGTGTGTGTGTGTGTGTGTGTGTGTGTGTGTGTGTGTGTGTGTGTGTGTGTGTGTGTGTGTGTGTGTGTGTGTGTGTGTGTGTGTGTTTGGGGGGGGGGGGGGGGGGGCTGTTAATTGAAGCAGTCACAGCCTCCTGCTTTCCATTAGGGTAATTGCCATATCTATTTAGGACATACATCTTTTTGGCGGAAACAAGTGCAACTGAGCCGTGAATGACGGGTTGAAAGCAGTGCAACATGTGGAATAGTCAACACTTACAAAGACGCCTCTGCATGAAAGCAGATTTCTCCAAGCATGAATCAACCACAAATGGATTGATTTTCACTTTTACTTGTTTCAAAGTACTAACATTCTCTTCTAAACGTAGTTTCCTGATCTCAATGTACCTTTGATTGCTTGTTTACTCATAGAGAACATCAAAACATCCTATATTTGGTTGTGGCCAACATTTTTTTCATCACAAGGCGTGATATACACAACAAACCGTTAAAGGTGCCCTGATGATAAAATTATGATTAAAAAACAAACAATCCCGGTTTCTTTATTGATAGTTGCACATGTGTTCCAGTGTTAGCTCTCTGTTAGCTACCTTGTAGTTCTCTTCTAGATCTCTTATAGCACTCTGTTAACACTCTGCTTGCTCTCAGTGAGCTCTCCATTAGCCCTCTGTTAGCTCTCTGCTAGCTCTCTGTTAGCACTCTGCTAGCTCTCTGTTAGCAGTCTGTTAGCATTCTGCTTGCTCTCTGTAAGCTCTCCATTAGCCCTCGGTTAGCTCTCTGCTAGCTCTATGTTAACTCTCTGTAAGCTCTCGGTTAGCACTCCGTTAGCACTCTGCAAGCTATCTGCAAGCTCTCTTAGCACTCTGTTAGCACTCTGCTAGGTCTCTGTTAGCTCTCCATTAGCCTTCTGTTAGCTCCCTGTTAGCTCTCTGTTAGCACTCTATTTGCACTATGTTAAAAATCTGCTAGCTCGCTATAAGCTCTACGTTAGCTCTCTGTTATCCCTCCATTAGCTCTATGCCAGCTCTCTGTTAGCTCTTTGTTAGCTCTCTGTTAGCTCTCCATTAGCCCTCTGATAGCTCCCTGTCACGTCTCTGTTAGCTCTCTGTTAGCACTCTGATAGCTCTCTGCTAGTTCTCTGTTTGCTCTCTGCTAGCTCTCTGTTAGCTCTCTGCTAGCTCTCTGTTAGCCACCCCTCCCGCTCCCCCTTCCACCGCTCTCTGGTTTCGGAGGGCGTCTGCCACGCGCCGGCGTGCGGCTTCTTGGCTCGCGCCGGCATTCCTTGATCCGTTCAGGAAGATTTCCCCAGCAGCGGGCCCCTGATGTTAGAGCTCTAATGGTACCAGTGACCCTGTGGAAAACGGGCGCGGTGCCACCCTGGATCTCCCCCATCTGCTGCCTCTCGGGGGCGGAGACTCCTCTGCCCTTGGACGGCAACCGTTGTCAAAGAAACTCTTAGTCCAGAGGGGGGGGGGGGGGGGGGGGGGGCAGGGGGGAGGATGAATGAAGGACAGGGGCTTTGGAGAGGTGGAGGGGCAATGGATGGGCTTCATTAAAGCGGTCTATGTCTCTTTTTGTTCTTCGCAAAGCAGGTGTTATGAACAGGATGGGTTGAGGTCGAATGAAGCATGAAAGGTAATCCAGAAAGTCTCTCTCTGTGTCTCTCTGTGTCTCTCTGTGTCTCTCTCTCTCTCTCTCTCTCTCTCTCTCTCTCTCTCTCTCTCTCACTCTTTGTTTTTTTTCTCTTCCCCACAATCTCCATTGAAATAAACCCAATTTGTGTCACTATGTCACGCCAGTAGGTAGCAATTGAATTTGAATTGCTAAATTTGAAAAACAAACGAAACAAGGTGTTTTTAAAGAGAAGACTCAATTCATGTCAGCATCCTTTGAAAGCACATGTAGGTGAGGTGTGGAGAGGTGATGTACTGTGAACGTCATGTTGATCGGATTCACCATGCGGTCAGTCCAAACAACATCACCCACACACTGCTATTCAAACCAGCGGCCCCCGGCCCTCACTGTTTACAGACGTAACTTGGCCTCCGTTCAGCGGCCCTCTAAGCCCCACCATACGCTCAGAGACGCTCATTGTTTGAATGGGGTGTAGTGTTCCTCTTTCTCTGAGAGAGAGAGAGAGAGAGAGAGAGAGAGAGAGAGAGAGAGAGAGAGAGAGAGAGACAGGGCTGCTATCTGGGGCGTCCACGCCGCCGGATTATGCCGCTAACCACCAATCCTTTTGCAACAGTTGAAGGGATGAGAGCGCCTGCTGGATCCTCTCCAGCACCACGCTGGGGAGAGCTGCTCCTCATTCTCCTCCTGGTGCCGCTCCTTCTCGTCCTCCTCATAGTCGACGCCTTCTTCCTATCCTGGTTTTCCTTTGATTCTTCTCCTTTCGCTCACCCTTCCTCTCATTCTTCTCCTCTCCTAATCTCCTTCTCCTCCTCTTCCTTCTGCTCCCGTTTTCTCCTCCTTTTCCTCCTTTCGTTCTTCTTCTTCCTCCGCTCCTCCTCCTCCTTCCTTCCATTCTTCCAGGGCAGAACCCCTCAAGCTAGGGGCGTGGACCCCGTCTCACCCGCCCAGCGACCCCTCGATGTCAGACCTTCTGACGGAGCAGGAGCCACTGCAGGCCCCAGATGGTCCGTCCATCTGTCCGCCTGTCCGTCCTTCATCATTTCCAGCTCCTGTGCATCTGCTTTCAATGTTTGTCTGTTGTTTTGGTTCTGTGCTTTTCTGCTCTGAACGTAAACCGGGGCGACTGCAAATGCTACGTCGATCTCGGAAACACTGAAAAGTCACAAAAACCTGAACAGCACAGGTGGGAGGGTGAATCGACTCCAACACACACACACACGCACGCACGCACACACACACACACACACACACACACACACACACACAGACACAGACACACGCACATGCACACACACACACAGGGAGAAAACAAATACAGAGAGCTAAGCTTGTTCTGTCCATCACGCATGCCACACACAGTTAGTGAAATTCACAGACGGCAGGCCACACCGCTCATATGCAAATACCACGCATGTATCCTTGTTCAACCGTGAAACACCCAACGTATAGAAACGCCCACCACGTTCAGTACTTGGATGCAGAATTTGCATCCCCCCCCTCCCTACCACCCCTACGCATCCATCTATCCACTACACACACAAAGAAGTGTGTCTGTGAAGGTGAACACACACAGACTCCCTCCACTACCCTCTCCTCCCAGCTGGGTGCCTGGGTGCCAGCTCCTCAGACTGCACCCTGGACCGGAGCCCTGACTCCAACATGAGAGCATGGCTCCCATTGGCTCACTGTCCCCCAGCAGGCGTTGGGGACGGCAGGCTGTAAACACACGCAGGCACAACAAACAAACACATGGTGACATCCAAACCTGGTGGAGGAGATGGAGGAGGACACGGTGAATGGATGAATGGATGATTTGATGAATGGGTGGATGGAGGGATGAATGGTTGAAAGCAGGGGGTTTATATAACAAAATCAATGAACAAACCCACGTTTTAGATCCATTCCGGTTCCGGACACTTGCCCAACTTAAAACGTCCTGTCAATGGTGTTACCGTGACGATTTGAATGTTGGAGGATTTACTGCGAATACAGACATTGAGTAAGTTGACATTTTTCTTCCGCACAATGCAAACAAAAGTCGGGCAGCGTTTTGGTGGGTATGTAAAGATAAGACGCTGTATGCTGAACACGTGTGTTCGGAGAGAAGCAGGCCAACTCCACTCAGATGATAAGGAGAGCCAAGCAGAATGGGCCCTCGGTCCCCATTCAAAGATAATGTGGAATATAATGTATGTCTTCCCAAACAACACTCATTTAAATGTCATTTATAAGCAAAAGTAATAATAAATGTTCCCCTTTAAGCGCCTCCACCAGTCAGCAGCAGCTCCGGACAGATTGGCTTCTAATGGTTATCCGATAGCAAGCAGCTCCACACCTGTGTGTGGTTTAATAAGGTGAGCGCACCTCTCAGCATGCTGATGAATCAACGCTGTCACTTGGCATGAATGCTTACACCAAGTCAAAGACACACAAGACACCTACAGAAACGCTACACACTCATGAACAAACGCAAACAGACACACATACACACGTGAGCACGCACACATACACAAACATAGTACACACATACACATGCATGCATGCATGCATTCATGCCTGCAGACACCCTCACAAATATGCACCAGAAATCAACACACACACACACACACACACACACACACACACACACACACACACACACACACACACACACACACACACACACACACACACACACACACACACAGACACACACACAGAATGGTTGCATCTCTGTGTTACTGTATGGTATAGGGTCTCCAGGAAACGCCTAGGCTCGGTAGAGGTGGAGGTCTGAGTCCTGAGGCATAGGTGGGCTGAAATTGGATGTGATTGCAGGTAAAGTGGGAAAATCGTGTGCTGGGGCCTTTGTGGGAGTGGCTGTCCGTTCGTTCTGTTACGGCTCTCTCTGCTCACAGAGCCATAATGGCTGTTGTACAGTTCAGTAATGAAGGCATTACCCAGCGGCAGAACACAGCAATAACCACCATGTCCACCTTCTACTAATCTTCCTCCGTTATTCTCTCTCTCTCTCTCTCTCTCTCTCTCTCTCTCTCTCTCTCTCTCTCTCTCTCTCTCTCTCTCTCTATGATGACTGTGAGTCCAGCCCTAAAGTACAGCATCACACACATAGATCGCCAGGCAGAGCTTCTGTTTCGAATGCTCCATATATTTCTGCCCCATCAACACAAACAGAGAGACCCGAGGTAGACCTCGCTGGGCAGAGCCCCAATCTACTGTGTGGAAGGGTGTGTGTTTGTTTGTTAGTGTATGCATTAAAGTGCTTGCGTGTTGGGGTATGATGTCTGTGTGTTTGTGTGCGTCTGCTTGC
>NC_079416.1:14833745-14838200 GCF_026213295.1 Gadus chalcogrammus
GCCACACACGCACACGCACACACACACACACACACACACACACACACACACACACACACACACTCAGGCAATCTCTCTTCTGTCTCCTTTCAGCCAATCGTAGATGGAACAGCGGATAATCCCCTAAACCACCAGCAGATGGCAGTGTGGTTATCCAGATGGAGCAGGGTGGGTCCCTCATGCTCCGAGCTGAGTTTTGCACTATTCAGGGTTTAACTATGTGTAAAAGTACCCCAGTTCTCAAATGCCTGGCAGCCAACTGAGAGAATAAGAGAAAAGAAAGGGAAAAAAATACGAAACAGAAAAATAACAGAAGGAGCCCAAAGAACAGGTTCCCTGGCTCTGAGCCAGCAAACACACAAATGCGCACACACGGCACATCAACAATAAAAACACGCCGCACCAACGATACACACACTCTGCAACAACAACAGAGTGCAAGCTCTCGTCGTAATAGCCAATCTGTGTTCCAATGAACATTTACCCTAATAACTGTTACTGCTCCGTAAATGATGTCACATGCCTGTCATCGTCTGTAAACCATGGCAGCCGTCTTACGAGGCGTGTTGCCCTCTGTTTTTACGAGCTGCTCCCCGCAGGAGAGACAGTGCTCAGAGGAGAGTTACCACTCTGTAGATAGACAGGGAAAACAGCTACAGCCCAGCAGAAAACATCAGTGCAGGAGTCAATGCGAGGGTCAGCCAACGCCACCGTCCAACCTTCGTCGGAACCGACATCTCTGCTTCTGTTTTCATCAGCTGAACAATGTTTGGCCCCCAAACACGACCCCTGGCCTGCGCCACACGGCCAGATGTAGTCCCAGGCGAGGCCAGACACGGGATGGGCCCCTAAAAGCTCTCAGCGCCAGAGACGGTCCCCAGAAGCAGGACACGCCCCCCTTAGGGCCCCTGCTCCGTGGGGGGAGCAGCCGCAGTGAGGGGGAGAAGCAGGACACGCCCCCCTTAGGGCCGCCGCTGCGTGGGGGAGGAGCCGCTATGAGGGGGTGAAGCAGGACACGCCCCCTTAGGGCCCCCGCTCCGTGGGGAGAGCAGCCGCAGTGAGGGGGTGAGGCAGGACACGCCCCCTTAGGGCCCCCGCCCCGTGGGGGGAGCAGCCGCAGTGAGGGGGTGAAGCAGGACACGCCCCCTTAGAGCCCCCCCCCACCGTGGGGAGAGCAGCCGCAGTGAGAGGGTGAAGCAGGACTTCATTACGGAGGTAATGAGTGCATTAGGGCGGCTGGCCGAGGCAGTGACCGGAGCTCTACCTGTACACTCACACCCGTAATACCTCTGGTCAGGTAATTAGTCATCCGTTAATAAGCAGAGATGATCTGATCTTCCCCCCAATTAGGGGACGTGGGCACAGTGATTCAAGTTGCCTCCGCTCTCCTCTTCTCTCTCTCTCCTCGATGCCACTGAAGCCTTCCCCTTTTCCAAGCGGTGTGAATGTCTGTCTCTCCCTCTCTCTCTCTCTCTCTCTCTGATATATGTTTCCAGAGCTGCTTGGCTCCTCGCCTGACTCAGACGTATACGCTCTCTGATTGTTGCAGTGCTGATTGCTTCCATACGTCCTCTTGGCCCAGATCCTTCCTGTTTACATTGCAGAGTTCCAGCACAGTTACATAAAGGGCCGCTGGAACCGTAACTCAACCAATGTGTGTGTTTGGTGCACACTCTGCAGTGTGCACACTCCCTACCATCCCTCTCCCTCTCCCACAACCTCTCCCTCTGCCTCTATCCCTCTCTCCCTCGCCCTCTCCTTCTCTCTCCCTCTCCCACTCTCCCTCTCCCTCCCCTGCTCTCTCTCTCCCTCTCTCTCCCTCTCTCCCTGTCCATCTCCCTCCCTCCCTCTCTCCCTATCTCTCTCTCTCTCCTTCTCTCCCTCTCCCTCTCTCCTTCTCCCTCTCTCTCCCTCTCTCCTTCTCCCTCTCTCTCCCTCTCTCTCTCTCTGTCTCCCTGCCATATTTCACCCTTAATGCCGTACTGTATGCAGGAGCCAGCCCTAACCTGCTGGCTTGGTTATCCTTTCACTTTAATTGGTAAACCGGCTCTGTGTGAAAAGCAATTACCCCGCCCGGCCCGGTGTGGTGGTGGGTCAGCACTGGAGTGTGAAAATGGCCATGCAGCCCACCCCCCTTCCCCAAATGAAGGCTGATGCAATACACACACACACACACAAACTCATATATATTTATATATATATTCATAAATATATATCTATATATAAAGAGAGAGAGCTCCAGATAGAAATGTGAACAATTGGAATCAAAGTGGCCTATTGCTCTGAGTGTCATTTGTTTGGAACAATCCTCCATTGTTTTCTCTACAGGTGTTCTCATCCGGCTCCCCGGTGCCCAGAGCGCATTCCACGCCATCAGCAGTTCAGGCGGCTGCAGGGAGGGAGGGGAGAGGGCCTTGTGGCTGTGTTGTATATATGTGTGTTGCATTTGTGTCTGTGTTTCTGTCTGTGTTTCTGTCTGTGTTTCTGTCTGTCTGTCTGTCTGTCTGTCTGTCTGTCTGTCTGTCTGTCTGTCTGTCTGTCTGTCTGTCTGTCTGTCTGTCTGTCTGTCTGTCTGTCTGTCTGTCTGTCTGTCCGTCTGTCTGATGCAGGTTGTTTTACTTTTTGTGAGACTTGCCAGGTTTGATCCATATTTTCATTCAATTGAATTTACTATGAAGTCAGCTGAACTGAAAGTAACTGAAGGGAGAAAGGGGTGCTAAGTTTAATGTGTGTATGTGTGTGTGTGTGTGTGTGTGTGTGTGTGTGTGTGTGTGTGTGTGTGTGTGTGTGTGTGTGTGTGTGTGTGTGTGTGTGTGTGTGTGTGTGTGTTCTGTGTTGCTGGGATCAGGAGTTCTCGGCTGAAGTCAAAGACTGAATCAGACCTGACGATGACATGTACACTCAGGGGCTCGTTAGCTGAGATGAGGCTCAGTTAGCTGTCTAATGTTTGTGTACGATGCATGTGAAGTGCTGTGCTTCACATGCATTATTCACTTCCCAAAACACCATTGCTCATCCTCGTCTGACTGAGGCAACTCTCTCGATCATCCAGTGGTTCAATAAATAACATGAAGACAACGGAACGAGGTGACCAGACATGTCGACCGTTACCATGCAGCACATGAGGGTCAAACGGATTCCATTTCGTCCCTCTGCACTCTGTTATGATTTGCAAACACGGAGATGGCGTGTTTACCGGCCAAACAGTAACCTGCGTACAGGGGACAGAGCTGTCTGATTGGAACATGCTGTACTAAACATACGGGAGTCGGCATGGTAACAGACGTCACTCAGGACAGAAGGCCCCTCTTTTCAGGAATCTTGTTCCTGGATGGATTTACTTTTCTTCCTTTTTTTCACAGTTACAAAACAAAAATGCGCTGGCAGCCTTGGCACCGAGCGCAAAATGCACTGGCAACAACTCTACAACTTTCATTCAGCCAGCTCATACACACACACACACACACACGCACACGCACACAGACACACACACACACACACACACACACACACACACACACACACACACACACACACACACACACACACACACACACACACACACACACGCTGAGACAAGCATTAAGTCCTCTTCAAGGAACCTATCCCCAAGCTTCCATACTGGGTTTCTTTTCATCCCTTTCTATTGGCCAGCCCTGCATCCCGTGGCGTGATTGGACCACACCGTAGAAACTCATTTGAACCCCCTCCCACCCCCCCCCCCCCCCCTCCAGCCATGGTCCTTCATAGTCGGCCATCTTTATTTCCTCAGCCCTTGCGAAAGCATTCCCTTCATCCCTCATATCCCCAGACCCTCCTGTTCTCCACTCTTATAGACTCCCCCAGACACACACACACACACACACACACACACACACACACACACACACACACACACACACACACACACACACACACACACACTTACAGACACACACTCTCACCCACACACACACATAAGCACACACACACACACACACACACACACACACACACACACACACACACACACACACACACACTTACAGACACACACTCTCACCCACACACACACATAAGCACCACACACACACACACACACACACACACACACACACACACACACACACACACACACACACACACACACTTACTGACACACCTCACACCCCACACACACACATAAGCACACACACACACAACACACACACACACACACACACACACACACACACACACACATATACATTTTCTCATATAAACACACACAACCTCACACACACGCACACATTCGCTCATAGAAACACAGACAATCACACACACACATACACACACACACACACGCTCACACACCCCCCGCCACCCCTCTCATGTTGGCCTGTCATTAGCTTTGATCTGCGCAGCTTATTGAACTCCACCACTGGCGAGAGAAGGGGTGTGATGCTTTGATGGTGAGGCCCATCCGCAACATAAATC
>NC_079416.1:14840800-14848300 GCF_026213295.1 Gadus chalcogrammus
TCACACACACAAAAACACACACACACACACACACACACACACTCACACACACAGCTCCCAACTCTTTAATCAGTCCTGCTCCAGCCCGCCCCGCACACCGCTCCTTCCCTCCCTCCCTGCCTCCTTCCCCGCCCCTCCCTCCCTCCCCCGCCCCTCCCTCCCTCCCCCGCCTACAGGAAGCACAGGCCATCTATCTCTGTGTTGTGGGATTGCTGCGGCAACGCAAGGCATAAATGTTTTAGGAAGATTTAATTAATTGATCCAATGAGTGATAATAACAGGTGATATTTATCACAGGTGCATTCGCTTCCATGGCCTGGAAGTGCCGACGGCAAAGTCAATGTTCCCTCTAGCCCCCCCCCCCCCCCCCCCCCCGCCCCCCGCTTCAACGGCCGGATGCATTGTGATGAACTTCTACTGTCAAATTGACCTACATGAAAGTTGTACTATGTGGGAAATATCAATTTTATGCAAAGTGATGCGAGGCTAAGTGCCCAGCACGACTTTCTTACTCTCGTTCTTTATTTTTTCTCTCACACACCTCAATACACACCCCACTGCAACCAGCTCTAAAGAGACATTTCTCAATATTGTGTAAACTATAAGTTAGAACATACAGTGTGGAAGAGATCTCACGGGAATGAAAAATAAAACACACCTGCTTTATTATTTCTGTGATTCGGTGTTCCACCAATCCCTCGTCAAAGTAATTAATTTTCATTACGTTGCGTGGAACTCCGAAAGAAAATCTACCGAAAGAAAATGGCCAGTGAAGAAATCCTTTGTTTGACATGTCCTGCCAACATGCCACAGACAGAAACAAGCCATCGCCATTAGTTGAGAGATCAAAGACACACCCGCGGCCGACACTTGTGGTCTGAGACGGCGAGACAGGGCTCATACATTCTGTGTAAGCTACACCTCACTTACAAGCAACACGAGAAGACCGAGGCTGGAGAGGTCTGCAGGGGAGAAGGAGACGGGGAAGGGGGCAGTCCTGTTGTAAAGCTAGTAAAGGGTAAGAGGGAGCAGGTTGTGGAGGCAGAGGAGCAGGAGGACTTGGGAGAGGAGGAGGAGGGAGAGGAGGAGGAGGTGGAGGGAGAGGAGCAGGAGGAGGTGGGAGAGGAGGAGGAGGTGGGAGATGAGGAGGAGGGAGAGGAGCAGGAGGAGGTGGGAGAGGAGGAGGAGGTGGAGGGAGAGGAGCAGGAGGAGGTGGGAGTGGAGAAGGAGGAGGAGGTGGGAGATGAGGAGGAGGAGAGGAGCAGGAGGAGGTGGGAGATGAGGAGGAGGGAGAGGAGGAGGAGGTGGAGGGAGAGGAGGAGGAGCTGTAGGTGGGAGAGGAGGACATGGTAAAGAAGGAGGAGGAGGTGGGAAAGGAGGAGGAGGAGGTGGGAGAGGAGGAAGAGGAGGAGGTGGGAGAGGAAGGGGTGGGAGAGAAGGAGGTGGGAGAGGAGGAGGAGGAGGTTGGAGAAGTGGAGGAGGGAGAGGAGGAGGAGGTGAAATGGTGAGGATAAACAGGGGAGGGTTGAAGAGCCCAGGGAGATAAACAGAGTGATTTCTGTCTACACCAGTGGGAGTGAAAACTGGCATGGAGTTCACAGCGAGCCGATATCTTCATCTGGAAAGTTGTTATTGGAGGAGGAATAGATGCCCCGGACACATTGATGTCCAGAACACAACCGGGAGCATCAAAATCTTCAATAAACTCCAAAACAACGAACCCCCCCTCCAGCGGCCCATCGGAGGGGGGGTTTCTCCTGCGGTCCACACCCCAGTGGAGAATCAATCCTAGAAAAAACATTTTAAAGGTTTCAAAGAGAACCTAGCAGATACTTTCAGAGACATTAACAGAAACAGACTATGATGCAGACATCCCTGAGGACATGTCTTTGGCTGCTTGGTAAAAACTAAGACTAAAACTGATATTTAGAGATGTTTAGAAACGTGTGAAATAGGAGAAAGAATGCTGGCCTTCCAGAGAAGATGCGGTGCATCAGACCAGACCAGGAAGACTTAAAGTATCCCTCATTGGAGTCTGAAGGAGGGGATGAACCTCTCTTCTATCTACTACTAAAACAAAAAGGATATTTAGGAAAACAAATTGGGGAAAAGTGTGGAAAGGACAAAACAATATACAACAACAATCTAGAGTGGATACGATAGGAAGAAGTATGTTGATCACATTTACAGAACTGGAGCGAGTACACAGCTGCTTGGTAGGGACATGTGTTTTGGAGATCACAGCTATTAAAACCCCATTACGCAGCGCAACAACAGAGATCATAAGTCTTTTCTGGGACTCTGGGCGTGTTTATCTTACAAATCCACCGTGAATGATGTATTTGGAAGCGAGCGAACCACACTGCGCTGAACTTTTAACGATTCGCCCAACAATTTATCGGTTTATTGATTCAAGGTAGGTGGACGGACTCTATAGGGCCTTGTGGAAGCAGTGCACTGGGAGGAGACTTTGAGTTTACACACCGCGTCCACACCCACTGACGGGCCTTTAAGGAAAACAGGAGGGTCAACATGGTGACCAGTTTCACACGGAGCGTCTTATTGGCAGTTGATCGGTCAAACATCTTCCAGCATTCTCTACAGTGGAGGCTAATGGAGTCTGACCTGCTGGAGGAGGAATGCCCACTCTCTCCACAGCTGCACACTGAGACCAGAGGCCATGGCCTGACCAGGGGTCAAAGGTCAGCCATGATGTGACTTGATCCTTGCGTAATCAATGGGCACAGGGGTCCTGGCCTTTGGAAAGCAAATGAATGGATTTTAGCAACTGGGGGAGATGAGAAACGATTGGAGAGAAGCAGGGAACTAGACAGTGAGAATAATAACAAACAAGAAGACGGTAAACAACAGAATGAAACAATCAGGAACTATTTTTAATAATACAAAAGTAAACAAAACAGCAGCTAGGTTTCATGTTCCATCAAAAGCTTCCTCATTGGATGTTTTAGGATTGAAAACCCCCTCACGCTACTCTGTATACCTACACTGTATCCCTACACTGTATTCCTACACTGTATACCTACACCGTGTACCTACGGTGTATACTACACTGTAGGTTGTATACCTATGCTGTATACCTACACTGTATAACTACAATTCATACATACACTGTAGGTGTCAAAACGTTATAGGGGGATGGTAGAACCAGGCACTGCCATGTACAACGGATGCTACTTGGCAGGTTTAAACATCATCTCCACACATGGCAAGGGAAGAATTTGCATACTCTTCTGCTCATTATTTGGCATTATAACCAATTCAACAGTCTCACTTCCTTGACAAGTAGCATAGCATCTTTACATGGCAGCATCATTTCACTGGGAAAAAGGACTCCACTGACACCCACTGACGCACACAGACCAGGCCAACTAAATAGATAATGAGCCATTTTTGGTAAGCGTCTAGAAAGCCTAAGGTCAATGGAATGCTGGGTTGGTGTGAGTTGAAGACTTTAATTGCAATCTTTTGGACACAGCTCTGTAAATGACCCCGACATTTAGTCAGTACTATCGTCATTATCAGCGGTTCCATCGTTCAGAATCTAAATAGCATTTTGGGTTTGTTTCAACACCAAGGAACTGGCCTTGCGAGCGGAGTCGACACATATCAACGAAATAACACCAAAGAAAAGTAGCCAAAAAGGGTGTTCTAGAGGAGCCATTAATGGGAGTGTGGCTGATGTTGAGAGCCGCGGGGTTTAAGGCCCATAAATGTGTAGTCACCTCCGCAATGAGCAACAGACTGGGCCGCCTGCAGCCTCAGGACAACCTGCACTACTCCGCTGCACACTTCATAAAGCCAACGCACGCATACTCCATGTGCTAATACTCAAAGGCTAACTCAGCCGGGTAACAGTGCTCAACTTGAAACAATTAATTCACTCACTCATTCCCAGGTTTACGTGGGAATGAGAGTGGAGAGCTAGCTCGGTAGCTAGCGTCTGCTGGATTTTGGCTTTAAGAAATCCAGTATTTTCTTTCAAGTGTACCGAAAGAGATTCTTTGAGGAGAACTGCAAAGGGGAGGTCAAAAGGGGTAAGCCTGAGGTAAATACGAGTCAGTTGCGATCAGAAGTTGTGCTTCTTATTCTCGTTCAATTTAAAAATCCCCCCGCCATAAAAGCACCAGGGGGCTTGAACCTTCGGCAGGGGAGGGGAATAATAATCCGGCGTGGCACTTAGTAACCCAACCCCTCCCACACCACCACCACCACCACCACCACCACCACCACCACCACCTCCTCCAGTCCACCTCCCACTCCCTTCCCATTGGACCTCCATCCACCCCTCCCACCCCTGACCCTACCACTTGTGCTGTGAATCTATAGGTTTAGCCACTTAGGCCCTCATTCAACATCCGTAGATGAAGAACGTTCCTCCTGAACCTCTTTCCTTTCTCTCCCCCTCTGAGCCGCTCTCCTCCCTCCCTGCCCCTCTGAGGAGCAGGTCCTTTCAGGAGCCCCGCGGGCTCCCGCTGGTTTACGGGGAGCATTGTGATCCGACGAGCGCTCTCAGAGGGATCAGCGCTCAGAAGAGTCGCGGCGCCGCCGATTTGATCTTCTCCTCTTACACGGCCCCTTTGTAGAGTCCTCATCAGAACTTCTTGGCCCGTGGTCCATGGGAAGCCTCGGAACACACATTTGCCGTCCCATTGAAGCGGTGAAAAATAAGAATTCTTCCATGACAGCCCGAGGCCGTGCTGATGAGAACCTCGGGAACGAGTGAGAGTCAGACACACATCACATTAGCCAGATGAAAGGAACTGGGACCCCTAGCTGAGCTTTTAGAACACTTCTCCCAAAAAATGTAACAGCTATTCCCGAGTTAGTGTGGTTTAGTCAGGAATCATTAACAGGCTCTTGCAATGGTTGCAAATCATATTTTAGAATGTATTCCTCCGCTCTTCTCCTTGACAGTGCTACCTGGTGTTGCCACTTGGTCCAAGCAGCACAAACTTGTTGCTTTGTGCTTTGATATCACGGTGGATAATGTCGGAATGCGATGGTTATTGTAAACTGATAGTGGAGGCTTACGTGGGGAAATCCCTTCGGCATGGCAGGCATTTACTGGTAAACCAAAACACAAAGCCTATAATCTCTGCCTCATTATGAGTGATTTTTCTCCACTCAAGCTAATGTGATGACAGTAAGAGATAGTACTGTGCTCTCCTAATTGTACATTGGAGAATGAGAGGCACTTTTGTCAGACGGCAGCAGCGATGACAGTACGAACACTGGGCTCAACAATGCAGTGTGACGTAATGGAAATCATTTAACTGTTCTGCCCTCCACCCTGTCAGGTAGGGCAGAATAGGGGGGATACTACCTCTTACTCTAACAGTTCAAAAGCAAACTGTTACAAGTTTTAAGAGAGAAGTTGTGGCGCTTTTTAAAAAAACGGACTCTCTTCTGGTTCATGTTCAGCTACCAACAAGTTAAAGTTTGACTTCATTTTTACCTTCTCTTTCTCCTGTTCTTTGCCCCTTTTGTGTAACTTTTATGGATGATTTAAACCGTAATGGGACTCGATAACGATGTGCTGCAAAGCGTGCCGGAGCCCTGAGACAGCGCTTTTAACGAAAAGGACCTTTTAACTCAACCAATCAGGGCTTCAGCTACACGGAGAGCGGGCTTCGCTAGGTCACACATTCTTTTCAACGTGGATCGGAAACGTCTCTCCCTCTCTCTCTCTCTCTCTCTCTCTCTCTCTCTCTCTCTCTCTCTCTCTCTCTCTCTCTCTCTCTCTCTCTCTCTCTCTCTCTCTCTCTCTCTCTCTCTCTCTCTCCCTCCCCCTGTACCTCAGGCCTAATTACCACTTTGGGAAGATAACCCTGCAATCTCCACAGATAGCGGGTCTTCCGCTCCCAGCCTCACAGACGTGTGTGAATCTCCGCTCTGCTTTGAGGGCCATGTTCCGCTTGTTTGTTTGGGTTCTGACAGCTCTCTGTCAGAGACTGAGTCTCGGCTTTATTCCTAAAGGGCACCTATCTCTTCTTCCGTCATTCTGCTGTGTGTCTGGGTTTTTCACTTTGTATCAAGGGCTTAATGGCTTCCTTTGCTTTCTAATGCCCATACAGCTCTGTAGCTCAGAGTGTGAAGTCTGGAAACAAACAGACACACACACACACAGCTCAGTGTCAAGGACACCACATTACAGCGTTAAGTCTAATGGATTTTTGTTTGCAGCATTTTTTGTTGTGTTTGGAGCATTTTAAAGCAGATTTAATGATGGCGGAATGAAGCAAAGCTGTCTCTCTCTCTGCGCCGTAGTTTGTTAATGTTTCATAAATGTCATTTAGAAGTAATTTGGTAAGCAGCCTCATTAAAAACAGATGAAGGACAGATTGCCAGTGGCTGTGTTAATGCATGTCACATTAGGCCTGCATCGTGCTGCCATTCCCTGTGTTTTCAGGCATTCTATTATTTTCCTGACTCCCAAAAGATCGCCATGCCCTCTCGATATAACAATGTAATTATCTTGTCAAATAAACTCAACAAATCAACAAAGGCCCCAAAAGCCGAGGTCGGCAAACGGAATGAAAAACAAAAATAAATAAAAAATAGAAACATATCATCACACCAAACATATGTGAGAGGCGTGATGCTTAGAAACCGTGCGAGCGAAGCCTTGCGGACATACAATCAATATTACATTTTCCATCGCCACCTTCATAGCTATTGTAAATGGCTTGTGTCAAAAATAATAACAGGTTGCATCAGAAACCTTGGGTTTGCAATTTCACTGCTAGTGCTCGGAGGCCCCGTCAACCTCCCTCTCTCCCCCCCTCTCTCTCTCCCTCTCTCCGTCTCGCCCTCTCTCCCTCTCTCCCCCTCTACCTCTCTCCCTCCCTCCCCCCTCTCCCTCTATTCCTTTGTCCCTCTCCCGCCAAGCGGTTATGACGCTGGGTGGTAATGACGCTGGTTGGTAATGACGCTGGTTGGTAATGACGCTGGGTGGTAATGACGCTGGGTGGTAATGACGCTGGGTGGTAATGAGGCTGGGTGGTAATGACGCTGGGTGGTAATGACGCTGGGTGGTAATGACGCTGGGTGGTAATGAAGCTTGGTGGTAATGACGATGGGCAGTAATGGTGCTCTCCACACGACTCAGTTTCCCTCCCCCCCTCCCCCCTTCTCTCTCTGGCCAGCCATTGTCTCCTTGAGAGGAACAGAAAACAGTTTAGTGGTTCAGAAAAACAAAAAGTAAAACGTGAAATGCCAAAGAGCAACAACGATCAGGGATTCTGTAATCCTGTGTGTGTGCTGCGTGTGTCCTGGTGTTTCCTGAGTGTATACTGGTGTATCCTGGTGTGTCCTGGTGTGTGTCCTGGTGTGTGTCCTGGTGTGTCCTGACGCTGGGTGGTAATGACGCTGGGTGGTAATGACGCTGGGTGGTAATGAAGCGTGGTGGTAATGAAGCGTGGTGGTAATGACGCTGGGTGGTAATGACGCTGGGTGGTAATGAAGCGTGGTGGTAATGAA
>NC_079416.1:14853300-14868300 GCF_026213295.1 Gadus chalcogrammus
CATTTAATCAATATGAGATCCAGTCCCTTTGATCTTCTCCCACTGACCAGCGATCACTAAACAGTAGAATAGAAATCACCCTCATGCTGTCCAGACCAGCCAACAAAACAACCATCCATCTATCTGTCTGTCTGCATATCACTCTATCAATCCATCTCTCCATCTCTCCATACGTTGTTGTACTGTGGTGGGTGTCCAGCCTTCCTCTTCTCCCTCTGCCTCTTCCACACATATTGACCAGCTGCGGCTACGATTAATCTGCGGTCAGGAGAGACGATGATCCGAGTGGCCGTCCGCTCATTGTCTCGTGTCTCCCGGGCCCCTGACACGAGTCCTAAGAAAGCAAAACAATCATCATTCTCCCATTGTTATTATAGAAGAACAGAACGTCACATGATCAAATGAGAATCAATACCACATCGCTTCACGTCAGACTTCCATTCCGAACTCCGATGACCAAACACAAGTTCTCAGGCAAATGCTCCCTGTCCACATTTTACCTCTAAGCATCCTTATGCAACAAATACAGACCTTGTGACTAGATAGTCAATACCACAAAGGGCTTGATAGTTAAGATGATGATGATGAGGATGTTGATGAAGACGACTGGTGTCCAGGCTCCATCCAATCGGACGTCAGACCGCTCTCTCTCCCTCTGGTGAGTAATAGGGCCTCCTAATTCCTCTGACTGTGTTTGAATCCCTGATGGATCAGAGCGATGATGGAGGGGAGCGGTAACACACGCAGCGCCGCCCCACCTCCCTGTGCTCGGCCCACATTAACGTTTCCATCCTGTAATAACTAAAAGCCATTTCATTAGTCATTAATCAGCACCTCCCGCTACCTGACTCTCTCTCTCTCTCTCTCTCTCTCTCTCCCTCTTTCCCTATCATCCTCTCTCTCTCTCTCTCTCTCTCTCTCTCTCTCTCTCTCTCTCCTTCTTTCTTTATCATTTTCTCTCTCTCCCTCTCTGTCACTCTCTCTATCTCTCCTTCGCTTTCTGTCTCTGCAGCACAAACACACACACACACACACACACACACACACACACACACACACACACACACACACACACACACACACACACACACACACACACACACACACAAATAAAGCTATCAGATTCATGATGATCACAGCTGCCAGAGTAATAAGACATGGAGCTCATGGTGTCCGTCAAGCAATCCTCACTTGGCATTCCAAAGCAGAAAAAACACACAAACACACACACACACACACACACACAGACAGACACACTCACAAACACACATACACACACACACACACCCACAAACACACACACACATACCTCATTCCGAAGCCCCATTGCGGTTGAGGTGCGACACGGGGGAATGTTACGTCGAGACTTCAATGACGATCGATACCTGAAAAAAATATAAAACACTAAAATAAATAAGAAGAGAGACGAAGACAAAGACTTCGCAGGATCAGCATCCATAGAGAAGAGAACAATAATAACTCAATTGATTTGCAGAAGGTGCTGGTTTACTCATGCATTCCCAGAGACTAAACCACTGCACAGAGGTTTAATCCACGGGCCAATCCCACGTCAGAAGGGTAGCCGGGAGGCGGGGCTCCTTATCAATGCAGGACTGCGAGAGAGGGGAAGACGGAGGGGTCAGCATAAACAGAGGCTATCACATCTATTTGCGGGCTCCTCCGGATAAGGACCTGTGTGTGCGCGTGTCCTTTGTGTTTGTGTCTGAAATGTGTGTATGTGTGTGTCTGCGCGACATGCATGTTTGTGTGCATGTATGGGTTTGTGTGCTTAAATCAATGGTCATCCCCTGATACAAGATGGCCTCATAAATCATTGTTTTTTTGATGTCTTGTCAGGGAGGCCGAGGCCTTATGGCACACACACACACACACACACACACACACACACACACACACACACACACACACACACACACACACACACACACACACACACACACACACACACACACACACACACACACACACAATCATTATTCCACCCCACAGCAACACCGGATGAGGACAGGAAATGCCGAGGCAGATCATCAGGCATCGGTCTCCTAAAACCCACAATGTGCGTAACATAAAAAGAGTGGGTGGTGGGGTTTAGATGGGGATGGAGGAGGGGATAGAGGTGGGGCTGGGGGTGGGGTCAGAGGTGGGGCTGAGGGTCGAGAGGGGAAAGCGTGTGCCCCCCAAACACCCCAACCCATCCCCCGAATCCCGCTGCATCTGGGAGAGATGGAAGACTTGCAGGGAGGGAGGGAGGGAGGGAGGGAGGGAGGGAGGGAGGGAGAGAGGGAGGTAGGAAGGAAGGCAGGGAAGGAGGGAGGGAGGATGGCAGGGAAGGAGGGGGGAGGGTGGGATGGACGGAGGGAGGGAGGGTGGGAGGGAGCATAGCAGGGAGGGAGGGAGGGAGGGTGGGAAGGAGGGAGGGAGGGAGGAGGTTAGTGACCAAAGTGCACTGAAGTGGGAAATGCGTGTGCATGAGATATCAGACGTCCGTTTCCTCAGCAGTGAGGCGTGTCTCTCTTCCCCTGGCAGACCAGACGACTGACTGACTGTACTGATTCAAATTGGAAGAACAGACAACAGGAAAGAGAAACACATTTTACGCTGTGATCCCTTAAAAAAACGAGTTTACACTTTTCTGCCAGTCCATGTCAGTTTGTCATTCGTGATAGCTTGCATTAGGACACCATAAATATCTACGGTGGGGTTTTAGAAGGACAAAAATAAGCAATCGATTTATATCGCCTCAAATACAGCAGAAATGGATTTCTGCTACCTCAGACTAACTGTCTATCCAGCGAAGATTATGGTCTGAAACAAACAAAATACAAGTTACGGCAAACACAGAGGGACCAAATAAAGTCAAATATGAAAGACTCCATGTGTTCCGGGCCTGGGGGTGAACAGGGCAGCAGAGAGTACAGTATTGGCTTACAGCGTCATTAACTTTTCAGCAGCCAGCAGGTCTCTCTCACCACTGACCAAATTACTTTAAACGTGCAGCAATTACACACGCAGAGCTGACATTCACAGGCAGAAAAAGTCAAACGTTTTGTAGTCGGATCCTAATGGGACCATTATCACCACATCGGTAGAGAAAGTGAAATATTATTATTATTATTAATATATCCAGTGATATAGTGTTGCTATCCAGCTGGTCCTTCTTGTTTATTACCAGATGACCCTTTCTAATGGCCAAACATGTGCCAAACAAGAGTTTAATAATTCATAAAAGCACAGTGGCACAGTTTCTTTCATTACTCACCATCTTCAGTTCCTTCCCTTTTCGCCCTCTCTTCCTCCCCTCTCTCATCCCTTATTATGATATGATTATTATTTGAGATGCATGGAAGCTGGAGTGGCTCATTATTCAGAGAGGAAGCAGAGCTGGGGGCCTCAACATGGAGTTAGCATGTTAGAGCATGCTGGGAGATCAGGCTAGCAGCACACGTAGGCCTTTGATATCCTGGCATGATGAGGATCAATGCAGCTCCACTCTCTGGTTGTTTCCTGTGACTCACTAACCATAAGCCCACCATACAAGAACACTGTGGTACAGATGAGCTCCCGCCAGCTCTCATCACCAATCCTCATCATTCTCTCATGTTTAACCCTTTAACCCCTTAAACCATTTCATTTAAACATTTAAGAGTTTTAATTTAAGGGAATTTGTGTGACTTCACAATATATTCTAAATTCACTATAAGGAGTCACACAGACATGAAAATCCATGCAAGGAATGAGAACAAATTATGTATGTACTGTGATACATATTTAAATATTCACATTGGCATTGTCAACTTGGATATCTGCCAGGAAATGTGAGGCTGACTTGATGCACCAAAATATACTGTGCATCATTTCATATTGATGTAATGCCATCAAAGCTAACAGCAACACTGTACAGCATCATGCCTCCCACAGACATGGATCTGTGTGTGCCTGTCTGTTGTCTGTGTGTCTGTGTGTGTGTGTGTCTGCATGTGGGTGAATTTTTGTGGGTGTATGAGTGTGTGTGATGCGTGTGTGTATGTGTAGGCATGTGGGCATATGCGTGTGTGTTTGTGTGCGGGCGTGTGTGTGTTGGTGTGTGAGTGTGTTTGTGTATGTGCATGTGTGTGTGTGTGTGTCAGTGTTAGTGTTAGTGTTTGTTCGAGTGTAGGCATGGTGAGGAAGAAAGGAAGCAGTATGCCCTCTAAAGACATTAGAGCTGCAGTTCCCTGAGGGCCCAAACAATGGACCCTGGACCCTGAACCCTGCCAGGTACGGAGCCTCACACCTGTGAGCCTCTTTCTGTGTCTTCATCTGGAGGTGTCCTGGTACGGCCTGAAATACACTAATACAGTTCATCATAAATCAGAGACACTTTAACCTGAGCCCTAAGGTGGCCCAATGGTCTAGCGTTAGCGTGTTTGACTCCCAGCCGGGACACTGGTTTCAAACCCTAGTGTCCTCTTGTCTTCCCTGAGCAGGAAGCCTAGCCCCCCCATGACCTCTGATGTAGCGCAACATAAGATCTGGAAGTCTGGAAGCCTAGCCCCCCCATGACCTCTGATCTAGCGCAACATCAGATCTGGAAGTCTGGAAGCCTAGCCCCCACATGACCTCTGATCTAGCGCAACATCAGATCTGGAAGACTTTGGGAAGGCTTTGGGAAAAACATCTGCTAAATATCTGGTACATCGTACAAGTGTAGATATTAAGCGAATACCACCCTGCTTGTTTGGTTTGTTTCTCTAGATCTCTAAGGTAAAACATCTGCTGTTCATAATCTTATGAACATAACATTTGCAGTTAATGGCCTTCAAGTTATGGTTATACATATGAATTGTTTATCCTCAAAGATGAATAATGTATTGATATATTCTTTGAGTTTTCCGGACCCAACTCAACTCCTGTGCACATTGATTTTAAAAACTGTCTCTACCACTCTCTTAAAACACAGCTCCAGCTATCTCTACATCAATAGTTACACAGAAAGCTTCACATCTTCATGGAGCTAATGGGCTTCTTGGCACGGACCCTCATTTTGCAGCTAAGATTCTAGGGAGGGAATAACTATGTCTGTGTGTGGCTTCTTTCAAATCAGTTGGCTTCAGGATCTCTCCAGAAATTGTATTGAGTTAATTTGATACAACGGCTAAACAGCGTCGACCATTTCTCACGCAAAGTTTGAAACTGCTCGCGGAAGTCGGGCCGGGTGAACTTGAGTACAAAGCCTTTTTTTGTTGGTTGATAATAAACCGAAACCTCGAAAATGTACGAGAATAAATCTTCTCTAGAACCGAGTTGCCTGCAGTTCTTGATCTGAACCGGGTTGTTTGAAAAGGAAAAAGATCTCGATGCATCAAACATTTTAACAGACATTAAGACGTGAGACCTGCCTCTGTCGTGTTGGCATTATTTGTCATTGTACTTCCATAATTAGATGCTCCATGGCTGCGTGTGCTTTATGTATTTAAATGATTTATTTTGAGGTGGTGCTGGTGGCTCCTGTCACACACAGGAAACCTTTGTGGAATAGCAATTATTGGAACCTTAGCCCTCTGTGGTGAGCAAAGCGTGCTTCCTGCAACGGTCCCCAGGGAGCCAATGTGCTAATTATTTACCGAAGCAGCCGGCTGTCAAATGAGACCTCGAGCCGGCCCTAACTGTGAGGGGAGGGGCCCTCGTCCCGTTACCTGGGCAACAAGCAAATATACATCAAAGACAGGATGGGGGACGGCGGTGGGGTTTGCGGGGGAGGAGTGGGGTGTGAGATTGTGGTGGTGGGTGGGAGGGGGGGGACACTTACGACGAAGAGCCCCTACGTTGGCGGAGTCTGGTGTGGGAGGGGTCCTGCCTGGGCAGATTCCTGCGTGGGCGGAGCCTATGTGGGTGGAGTCCTGGTCAGGAGTTAATAAGGGGGAAACAGGTGGGGCTGCCGAGGGGCGCACAGCAGTTCAGTATTAGATTACAACTCATACAAACTGGGGGGGTGGGGAGGCGTGGCTACCCTTGAGCTTTTGCCCAGAATCAAATTGAACTCTACAGAGAGAGAGAAAGAGAGAAAGATGGCGGAAGAGATGGAGGTAGAGAGAGAGGGAGAGAGAGAGAGAGGGAGAGGGAGAGAGGGAGAGAGAGAGAGAGGGAGAGGGAGAGAGGGAGAGAGAGAGAGAGAGAGATAGATGGCGGAAGAGAGAGAGAGAGAGAGAGAGAGAGAGAGAGAGAGAGAGAGAGAGAGAGAGAGAGAGAGAGAGAGAGAGAGAGAGACACGGGGGCAGAATTGCTTGTTAAAAAACTTTCAGAGAGAGAAGCAAACATTTTCTTTCTTTCTTTCCTTACGGTGAAGCGACTTCTCTAAACATTGCCCTGATGGAGGCCGACCAACAACCATCCCTTTTACTCTCAGATCAGGAGAGTTGGGCGTATGGATGTGAGGGTCCTCAATCCATTCATCTGGGCATGAGGCCAAAGGGACTTTTACTCTGCAGATAAACACAGAGGGGCCATAACTACAGGAACACTCTGATAGAGCGCTGGCACCATTACCCCCTCCGAGAGGAACGCTGTGCACTGCCGTGTTATCTGAAGCTGTAAACCACAACACATAACTTGTGGCATTTAATAGAAACAGTATAATCTGGAGTCAAATGAGATTTAAACGCGCCAGCTAACACCCCTGCAAACATTACGGCCTGGCGTTAGACTAATATTATGCATTCATGGCCTTTTAATGAATATAAAGGGTGCTTGGCTTATGCGGGACGTGCTCTGTGCTGTCCAGGAGCCCCTGAAGGGTCACGTTTACCACAGGATCGGAGGTTAGGCAAACCTCAAAATGACCTTCATAAACGCTCTGAATTTGAGCATTAGCAGGAGCATAATATTGTCTTTAGACTTGCAAACTATTTAAAGACCTAATTAAAAAGCAGTGTTTTCTTTAGCACACAGAGCTCACCCTGTGAGAGTTTCAACTGCACCAACATGCCGCGACACATCTGCAGCGGCCCGGTCCCGTCAGAGAGCTGCTGTCCTCACTGGAGAACAGAGAGCAGGTGTGTGCTGCTGTGTGTTTCTGTCCTTTTTTGGGGGACACAGACACAAACACACACAGACAGGCACATGACGGATACATGACCTCCAGCCCTTCGCAAACAAAAAAGTGACCTTCCTTCCAATGAGATTCTACCGCCTGTCAGAGGGTATTCTGGAGGGGAGTGATTGAACTGTTTGCTGCCGTGTGCCCGAGACAAAAGCACTGACTGCTTAAAAACCACTGGGGATGACCTGCTGGGTGTTCTCCATCTCCCTCCCTCCCTGTCTCTCCATCTCACTACCTCTTTCTGCATCTCACTGTCTCTCTCTCTCTCTCTCTCTCTCTCTCTCTCTCTCTCTCTCTCTCTCTCTCTCTCTCTCTCTCTCTCTCTCTCTCTCTCTCTCTCTCTCTCTCTCTCTCTCTCGCTCTCTCTCTCGCTCTCTCGCTCTCTCCATCTCCCTCCATGTCTCTGAATCTCACTCCAATCTCTCTCAGCATCTCATTCCCTCTCCCATCTCTCTAACTCTCCTGTTTAATTGCTCACTTCCTGTGTGTGTGTGTGTGTGTGTGTGTGTGTGTGTGTGTGTGTGTGTGTGTGTGTGTGTGTGTGTGTGTGTGTGTGTGTGTGTGTGTGTGTGTGTTTGTGTGTTTTGCATCCACACACATCTCTCTGCCAGAGTGCTAAAAACAACAAGAGGGAATTGGGCCTGTGCCACCCAACCCCCCCCCCCCCCCTCCCTCCAACACACACACACACACACACACACACACACACACACACACACACACACACACACACACACACACACACACACACACACACACACACACACACACACACACACACACACACACACACACACACACACTAACACACACACACACACACACTGATGCTGTCTGCTCCGTCTCCCCTCCTCACCGCAGGGGGCAGGGAGCCAAGTATCCCGGACTGCAGCAGGAGCAGCTTAGGCCCCAGAGGAGACACACCGACACACACATACACTGTCACACCGACACACACACACACACACACACACACACACACACACACACACACACACACACACACACACACACACACACACACACACACACACACACACACACACGCGTACACTGTCACACAGAAACACATCAGGGTTTATGGTCCAAAGACATACCAGAGGTAAAAGTGTTTTATCTGGAGTCTGATCGCAACACACGTCCCGTCATGTCGTAGTACTACAGTCCCATGTACTGGCTGCAGTACCTATACCTTCCCCAGGTTTTAGGCATAATGATTCATGCGTTTGAACCGGCATGCTGTCAGAGACGTGACGTCAGAGCTGTTATGTCAGCGCGCTCTGGAGGTCAGTGAGCATCCCCTCCACCATGGGACCTGGGTGTAGTCCATAAGAGACGGGGCTGCACCACCCCATGCTCCACCTGCCGTAGAACCCCACAGACACCACCATCAACCTGCAGCTAGGAGGAGGCTATTTCTGTAAACAGGTTCCTATTTGGGTAAACAGTCTGTAACAAGACCAGCCCACACACACACACACACACACACACACACACACACACACACACACACACACACACACACACACACACACACACACACACACACACACACACACACACACACATCATTATCCCAATGGCAGTATTAGTCACCCTCCCCTCCTGGGAGAGGAGCAGAGCGCGTGTGAATGCGCCATGACACAACATGGAGTCCCTCTGCACACGCGGCACTGAGGGCTGGCGATGATGTAATGCCACCGGCTCCCTCTAATAACGGCCTGCGATGGAGGAGGAGAGGAGAGGAGAGGAGAGGAGGAGGAGAGGAGAGGAGAGGAGAGGAGAGGGACTGAGCAGCAGCCCGGTGTCTCGGCCCATATGGGCTAAACATCAGACAGAGACCTCCACACACACACACACAAACACACACACGGACATGCATACGTGCAGACACACGCATCGTTAGATTAATCTCAGTGATTCCGATTTGTTTATTGTTACTTGTTTTACAATCATTATCTGTTCCTGCTGTTGCTGTTCTTGTTGAGAACTTATTTGAAATTAAAGTGCTTAATACACATTTTCTTACATTTATCTTTAGAAAAACAAGGACCGGTGTGACCGCCTTGTGTATTTTATTGCATTTATTTTGATTTATAGAATAAGAATCCTGCTAATCGGGGATCCAAATGGCTACCCTGGGCGTCGTGGAAGAGGCCTTTGTAGAGGTGTTAGCGTGGCCGTGACTCCTGGGCTTATAGGAATGATTTAAACGCTCAAGGGATCTCAGAATGACTTTCCTTTGTCACAGCCTTATCCCTCCCCACACTGAGTCCAGGGAGGACACTATCAGTGGATCTGATCAGTGTCTCCTGAGCTTTCTACATTCCCATTTATTTATTTAAGGAGGAAATAGAGGGAAATTTCAGTGGGTCACTAATTTCATTTCAACATGTAGCAATGGCATTAGCCCAGGGCAGATATTTCAGAGGAACACAAAATCAATGTTGAGATTCTATTGGGAATAGCTCGGGAACCCATTAGTAACTTTGACCAATAGGTCAGGCAAAGTAATAGCTAGATAAATGTTTTATTACAGATTCACAAACCGACCTAATGGGAGGGTTAGAGCCTGTGCAGCCATGTATGGAGAATATTCATCATTACATTCTACGGCTGTAATGAACCCAGGTCTGTCGGCGGCCGGCTTCCTGCTCCGTACATATAGGGTGCCTGGGGGGGGGGGGGGCATCGCAATAACCAGAGCTCGGAGACACCAGCCAGCCCAGTCCCTCTAGTCATTATATGCAAATACTGCTGGGCCGTAATGCAATTTTCAATCAATATAAATCAATGCTTTTCTTTTTTGTGTGTGAAGTCACCTATGTTTAAATTCAATCTTATTCCTGGGACGTGATGCATTGCTGTCTGTTTGTTTGTTTGTTCTATTCCCTAAGTGCTATAAATATCAGGGCAATGGCATGTGGCATGTGTCTGTACCAGGGTTTGCCCTAACCCCTACCAGGATAGGGATAGCACTATGGTTAACATAAACCCGAACCCAATATGTTAACCCAAACGCTGAAGCTAACCCTGTAGGTAAACCCTAACCCTAACACTAAACGCAGTCCTATAGGTTAAAACTAATCCTAAACCTAGCCTCCTTCCAGCATGTCTGATATTGCTTTCTGCATACTCTATCTTTCTGCATACTCTATCTAATAATTCCCTGCATGTTTTAAAACATAGACCATTGATTGTTTTGGTTGTATTAAATCCTGTATATCCCCTCATTGCAAGTGTTTCTCTCTCCCTGTTGGTCCTCTTTCTGAAACCCTACCCTGCCTCATATTGGACCGGTTGTTCTGTGACATTGTGCTGAATTCAAACGTCTCTGCTGGGCTGAGGGCTGCTCTGTGAATAGGAGTCAGTGAGAGGAGCTTAGACAGCTTGAATCTCGCCCACTCAGAAGCACGGCTCTTGTTTCCAGCAGCGCCGTCTCCAAGAGGCCACACAATCCCACCAATCGCAAGGCTCTGTGTGAATGAAGCGGGCGATTCAATTCCTTAAAGGCACAGTGTTCCTTTTCCCAGGCAGGGATACAAGAGACTAACACAAAACAGAGACAAGACATCTGCGAGCGCTTTTCAGCAACAGAGAAGAAAGATTTAAACACTGAGGTTTACAAGTTGTAGGTTGTTTTTGTTTTATTAAATGTGAAATCACATGTTTGAGCCCATCCAGTAGCAGAGTATCAGCCTACATACAAAATAGACATCGCTCTTATCATCACATCCTTTATCAACAAATCAACACATTTGTGTACATATATTCACAAACTGAAAGGACAGTTGATGGTGGTTGGTACTTATTTATTAAAAGATGAGTCGAGACAGATTCACACTTGGAATGTGAAGTAACTGCTGCCTAGAATCTCCAACAAACGTCTGGGCGCATAATTAGGTCATATTCCAAACCTCGTATCCACACAGACTTCATGTAGGACCCACATAAAAATAAAAAATATCTGCTTTTTTTTTAAGTGCAAGAAATAAAAATACAGGTTTATGGTTAATGTCTTAAGAAAAGAAGGCAGTCTTCAGTTTTAAAATAAGGTTTCATTTCATGAAACAGGAACTATTATGGAATGTTTTTTGCTTGTTCGACCTAAATGCCAGACCACTGTACCAGTAAGTACCCTTACTGGAGAACAACCGTGTCCAATTCGTCTCTGCTGGGAGAGGTGGTGTTCAGATAGAAGATTTGTTGACAATAATGCCCAATATCCAATAATATGAGACTAATAACATTCAAATTGATATTTCCCACCCACCGAGGCCATATTAAATGGTAGTATCAGTTCCAGCTGATGTGTAATTCCTGTGGAGACAGGCTCAGCATCATAACAGCTGAGCATGTCGACAGTGCACACGTCTGTAGTCCCATCACTTGCTACAAATGTTGATGGTCCGTATCTTAAAGAGTATATATTGCACAAAAAATGAGAGAGGGGGGAAAACAGTTATGTGCCATAAAAAATACCAAAATCCAGTTTCACACCTGCGATTGGGACCCATCCACATATCACCAGTATGATATACATAAACTCCTAACTTTACTATATTACATTACATATACAATCTTGAAACTAGTTCCGGCTCTGAGGTATGTGTGCCCCCTTGATGCCATTGAATCGTCTACAAATACTCAACAAATCTGCTCTACAACTGTACAAAACCTAGTTTAAAATCACAAGGCATTTTGATGCAAGTTTTGAATTTAACTTAATCCTTAAAACCAGGACTCCCTTGCATGCTGAAAGAAATGATAAAGGGAAGAAGTGCCTGAAACTCACTGAAAGCCCAGTAAGAACATTCCCTTTTAACTGTACAAAAATATGCCTGAAAATATCTTACTTTTTCTTTTAAAAAGATGAGGTCTGTTATGTATCAAAATGTTTCCTCCACACCTGTATTCTGAAGAGGTTTAGGCTGCTTAATTTTCAAACCAGGAGGTAAACGGAATCAGTTACAAAAAAACAAAACATTTGTGGCATTAAGAAATTACATAAACCGTTGTAAAGTAACATCCTGAACATTGTCAGTTCACAGATTTGCTTTGAGTCTGTCCACAGTCCTTTTTGTCAGTTCCCTGCAGTTTTTTTTAAAGAGGATAAGATGCATAGAAGTTCACAGATTTTTCCCTTTGTGGTCCGTTTAAGCTGAACAGTAATTGGAGACCTACAGAAAAATCCATAAAACCCTGTCATGCCGCCAGAAAAACGTCTGCAGACTTTCTCCTGCTACCAGCTTCTTAAGCATCTCATTCCTCCAACCTCACCTCGCCTCCTCCTTCCCGGACCTTCACACCCTGGGAGGCAGAGCTAGGAACAACTTCAACAGGACATATAATTTAATTCTCCTTCTCTGTTATTATTATTAGTACGTGAACACCAAATCAGAAAAGTTGGCCTCCAACCAATCCCCGGCGATCATCTCGCTGAGCTCCGGTGTGCAATAGTCTGGAAATTCAAAGTGAGAGCCCAGACTGCCCTCACTGAACGAGTCCAAGTCCTTATCCACAAGAGAGAGGGAGAGGTTTCCTGAATTCGGGTTCCCCAGCTCCGAGCCGTGAGCGTTGGGGGCAAAATTCAAACTAAAGTCAAAAAGCAAATCGTCCGCGTCCTCGCTGGAGCTGGAAGAGGTGGACACGGAGCGAGAAGATGCTGGTGATACGGAAGCAGGGTACATTGTGCTCTGCTTGGTAATGTTCTTGAAGTTATAAAACAGTCTGCTGTTAGGTACCTCTTCGTACATGCTGGTCCCCTCGGACTCCGCCGAGGAGCTCAGCGTCGGGCTTGCGGGAACTTTAGCTACATTGTAGGGTCTGGAGCGCTCCTCGTCCTCCTGCTTAATCCTCATCACATAGTCCTCCTCGTAGTCGTCTTCGTCCTCGTCGTCCGTGAGTTCACTTTTGATAATCTTCGTCACTTTCATGCTTGGAAAACCACAGTCCTCTCCGTAGCCATGATGCGAGGACTTGGAGCTGGTCTTAGTCTTTATCTTTGAACATTTCTTGCTGGGCGTCTTGGACATCTTTCCGCACTTCTCGGGAGAAGGCGCGGAGGATTTAGAACTGTCGAGCTTTGGTTTCTTCTTGGGTCTGTACTTGTAGTCGGGATAGTCGGCCATGTGTTTCAGCCGCAGCCTCTCGGCTTCCCGGATGAACGGGATCTTCTCGCTGTCCTTCAGCATCTTCCACCTCTTGCCCAGCCGCTTGGAGATCTCAGCGTTATGCATGTCCGGAGACTGCTCCATGATTTTTCTCCTCTCGATTTTCGACCAAACCATAAACGCATTCATAGGTCTCTTGATGTGACCGGTCGCTGTCTTGCACCAGTCGGGATTTATCGGCACGGGGCTGCAAGCCATAAATTCACTCTCCTCCGAGTCCGTGGCTTCCCGTGACATGCTGCCGTCCGTCTCGCTGGTGTCCGTGTGCTGCACCATGGTCCCGCACAGGAGAGGGGTCGCTCTTGTCTCTGGTCCGGACGCTGCAGGGTCTCACAGCAAAACACTGTTAAGACGCTCTGCTTGCCGGGTTCTGCCACGATATCTGTGACTGTGTTCTGTGTCTCAGGCGCTCTTGGTCTCTTCTTTTTCCAGAGTTACAAACTGCCTTCTTAACTAGTTATCAGCTTTTTCATGTGCACTACGTCATGCGGAGACAGCCAATGGCGTTGCTTCCACTCCGCCCCGCAGACTCCTTGGCATACTCCCTTAACCCTTTATTCCTCCCTCCCCCGGTCCTCTCATTGGATGTGGGATTTGTGGTACACACACAGTGTCTGGCCCCATGCTGAGCGAGACAGGCATATTAAACACAGTGAGCGCGCTGAGCTCCAGAGATGAGCATCATGTACCCAACGCACGCATATGGCGAATCGAACCGTTTTTACGCACAAAAATAAATGTCAAGTGCCGACAAAGAACAAGCTGGTTTTATTTCTAATCACCCGCAATTTCGCAGGTCGACCCGGAGAGAGACGCATCATGCAGCCCCATGCCGTTGTTTTTATTTCCCTTCCCTCATTTGAATACTGAAGGTGGCGCTTGGAGCCAGTTTCATATCGTCTGCTCTGCGTAAACACGGGCGGCGTATCATCAGCTGGTGGTTCAGACGCGGCTGGACTGCCGGTGAACATGTTCCACAACACAACCCATCTTTCAGCTTTTGACTTTTCATTTATTATATCTAGTAATCGTGTTTTTTTTTTTTATATAAATTAGTTATGAAGCAAATTCCGATTTGTTGTATTATGTTTATAGATTTTTATTTTATTTTAGGCATATAAACGACCGGATTAACAATTTGAGATATTTTTATTAGCCTATTTTTTTTATTAGTCTAACACGTCCCGCCGTTTCCCAGCAGCTTGTAGCTCCTCCGGTTCACGGCCATGTGTAGCCTCATCAGACTCTGAACAGCCTTCTCTGCTGAGCAACACAGCAGTCAGTTCGCTCCTCCCGAGCTGGATCCAGACACCGCAGCATTTGGCTGAGCAGCCCCCGGAGCCAGTAAAGGCTACAGGAAGGCAGGAGGGGATGGGATGGCTCCCTGCTGAGTCTGCTGTGTCAAGAGGCATCTAGCTGGCGTCTCCTTCTCCACCCCCACCCCCTCTCTACCCGTCTCTGGGTGGCAGCCAGCAGTGCTATTGGAGGGCTGTGGCGATAAGGCGTCCTGTTTTTTTTTCTCGTCTCTGTCCCCTAGAGGGCAATCACTTACCCCTTTGAAACCCTCCCCCACCACCACACCACACTGCTCTCTCCAGCGCTCTCTCTCTTTCTCTCTCTCTCTCTCTCAAGCCGATGTCTTTCCAGGGGCTTATGAAATGTTTCTTACTAGCGAGAGCGAGGGAGAGAGAGAGATATATATAGAGAGAAACGGAAAGACAAAGGGAG
>NC_079416.1:14870800-14885800 GCF_026213295.1 Gadus chalcogrammus
TCTCTCGCTCCTCTCCCTCTCTCTCTCTCTCTCTCTCTCTCTCACACCTCTCCCTCCACCCTCTCTTCTCACTCCCTCACCCCTCTCTTCTCACTCCCTCTCCCCCTTACCACTCTACTGCGCTCTCCCTCCCTTCCTCTCCCTCCGTCTCCCACCTCTGCCTCCCCCGCCATGTACAGACACCGTGTCCTTTCGCTAGCCAAGGCTAGAGGTGAAACCCGATACGCGGGCGGCGAGCAGCAGAGATTTATCGCCCTGTTCTCCGGTCGCTAGTTACTGCCGCCATTTAGTCGCTTCAAGTGGAGCGACGACACTAAAGCCGCCCGCAGCAGCAGCTGCTGGGGTTCATTGGGGCTCTTTGACTTCTAGGTTCTTGTTGTGTCCCATACAGCAGAACTATAAGCACACATTAACACATAGACAGACGCACACAGACACACACGCGCACATACAAACACACGCAGACACACACGCACACACACAGACAACAATGCATGCACACACGCAGACACACACACACACACATGCTCAAACACAAACACACACAGACGCACAAATACAAACACACACACCTTTGTACTCTCTCTCTCTCTCTATCTGTCTCTCTCTGTCCCCCCCCCCCCTCCTCTCTCTCTCTCTCCTCTCTCTCTCTCTCTCTCTCTCCTCTCTCTCTCTCTCTCTCTCTCTCTCTCTCTCTCTCTCTCTCTCTCTCTCTCTCTCTCTCTCTCTCTCTCTCTTGCCCCTGAGATAAGGGAAGCTCTGGTGACAATTGCAGAGGATCTCACAACAAGTTTAGAACAGTGTTTGTTCTCGGCAAAGAGTGTTTGGTTGACCCCCCCCCCCCCCCCCCCCACCTCCCTCCCTCAGGCCGGTGCTTTGCCCTTGATTGTCGTTGCTTTACATTCTCAACTCAATGCAAATGTGTCTCCTGGGTGTCAGGTCCTGTGTCGACCCCCCCACACCTCTTGAGGGCCCCTGTCTCCCGAAGGCTGGCTCATTGGAGAAGTCTCTGTAAACGGTGATGGTGGAGCAGTGTGCTGGAATGTGTCGCGGGGACAAACACACACACTGTCCTGGGCCAGAGCAACGGGTTTGCTTAGCTCCCTGTAAGCACCCTGCAGGGTGACCACAGAGTGACCACATGTGGTCGCTCTGTGGTCACCCTCTGAGCCCCCTCGTGTTCATTCTGTGGTCACCCTGTGGGTCACCCTCTGAGCACTCCTTGAGCACCCTGTGAGCTTCCTGTGTACAACATGAAGAACATGAAGAACAATGAACCTATCCCATACCTGACCTGCTAGCATACAGCAGAAAGCACCAGATTTATTAATCTCTACGTTTTGCATGACATGCTTCCCCAGAGGTAGAGGCAGCTGAGGATGTCTGACGAGTGTTACTGAATACAGTGCTGCTGGTGAATTGATTCAATTAGAAGGAAACATTTGCGAGGCGTTAGGGGAGTGCAGTTGGTAAACGCTGCAACTGCAAAAACCAACAACGGATAGTTTCCCTAATCAAATCCCCCTCTAATCAATGCCCCCCTCAGCTCCCCCTATCCCACCCCCAGCACACACATACACACAGTCACGCACACACTCACACACACACACACACAGACATTCAACCACACAGTCACACACACACACACACACACACACACACACACACACACACACACACACACACACACACACACACACACACACACACACACAGTGTGTTCTGCACACGGCCTACTCTCCCCTCTGACTCAACGCAGGGAGGCTCTGAGCAGATGACATCATCCCTGGGCAGCTTACCGAGCGCGCCAGTTGCGTTACGTTCCCCGCTAATCACATCGCCGTGTCATCTGTTGTCATTGCCTCTAAACACCCCCCCCCCCCCCCCCCCTCCCCCACCCAGGCCCCAAGTATTTAAAACCCTTTTAATTACAAACACTGAGCAGCCTGAGAAAAGCAGTGTTCACTGTGCTAGTCCGCTGGAACTCTCCCTGGCCGCCGTGTTGTTCCTGGTCGCCCTGCACTAATAAACCTGTGTGTAGGTGTACCCGTGTGTGTGTGTGGGGGGGTAGGAGACCCTGTGGGTCTCTTTAATGAGAGCGTGTTTAGTCTGGAGAGCGGCTGGACTAACGCTGATGGATGGCAGTGCTGCTGGTCACGTCTTGCTCTCCCACACTGCCGAGGGGACGACAGCAGACCCACTGCGGGAGAGGTTTCACATGCAAGCACGGCCCTGCTTCTCACAGTGGAGTGTATGCAAAGTAGGGTTCTGTCAAGGACTTCCTGTGACCAAGATGTTTAAAGACAAAATGGCAAAAACCATACGTAAACACTTTCAGGATTTGGCTTTCAGGATTTGGAATAAAATGTATTGATTGAAAGGGTGTTTCTTGAATAAAACCTGTGTGTCTGTGTGTGTGTAGTTGTGCGTGAGTGTGTACGTGTGCATGCGTGTGTGCTTGCATGTGTGCGTGTGTGTGTGCATAACTGATGAAACAAACAAATAAATGTTCAACCGCAAGTAGCAGAAAACACAAACAAAAACACGACGGTATTCACTTTGCACTGAGCAGAGCAGTGTGCCTTTCTCAGAAGTGGGAGGACGTTTCCTGGCGAGTGTTTGGCTTCCCTCGCGACCAGCCCAGACTTGCCCCACCCCGCCCCCTTTACAAGATAAGATAGTGTTGGCTACAGAGAGTTCTGTGTACAGACGAGTCGGGGGCCGCTCCGCAGTGCTTAGTCACTTGTCGTTGTATCCTGTGCTCTGAAGTTTTACTGGTTTATGATCTTTGCACCAGTTGCCAAATTGTGACAGTTCAAAGCGGCCTGACAAATCGAGAATCTGTGGCCCTCGGCGGATTGTCAGGCGGCCCGGTGTGAAGTTGTTAGGGGGCCTTTGTGTTTAGTGAGGGGCCCTTGTGTTTAGTGAGGAGCCCAACCTGCAAGCGCAGGAAGCAGCTAAGCACAGGCTACGGCTGACTGTCAATTTGGATTGTTTTGTTTGTTTTCTTTGCAATCATTATAGTTGAATAGTTGAAGCTATTGTTTGCTTTTGGTATTCCTTCCAATATTGACATTTATTGATTAATTGGATGTATTACATTGTAATGTAATGAATTACATTAAAATACGATCTGGGATATGGTGGTTTATGTTACCACTGTTACACCACAGTCATAAATAAACAGAAATAAACGCATAAAAAAATAAATAAATCCAATGTGAAAAATTGGATTTGATTATATGAGTTGGGATTAAGGCCATTTAATAAAGAGCATTAAATCCAGAAACCAGTTTAGTACTCCAGACAGAGAGATAAATAAAACATAACCTAGGAGCCTTAAGCTAATGGTTTGATTACCTAAAGATTTCAACTAGATCGTACATTTGTAGAAAACCCCAGTTACAAAGAGCCAGCAAGCTAGATTACTAGCTACCTGCTAGGTAAATATTTAGACCCAGTGAAACAGTTACAGAAATGAATAAACACCAACCCCAGCATGCAACAGCACACACACCCATCAATGTCAGAAGGAGATTTCAGCTGAAACCAAAACATGCTATCGCTCCACAGAAAAAACAAAAAAACAAACATCATTGGGAAAAATCCAAACACATTCTTCAGGCTGTAACCTTGAAAAACAAAAACAAGACAAAATAGACCCATAGAGAGACAAAGACCCGAAGGTAAGTCTGAGCATTCAGTCTTGTTTGAACAGTGGCCAGATAAGATAGCTCAAAGTTATCAGCACAAGATGGATTCCCGGGGCTGCCCCAGGAGAGGTTTCATCAACGAGCGGCCAGGGAGGGAGAATCAATTCCTCACAGCCGTTGTTCACTGATGTACAACCTGCAGGACTAAGGTGGGAAAGAGAGAATCCGTCTCTTATCACAGCAAAACTACCAACGGAATTGAAAAAGAGTTTGAGGCGGATTTATGTTAACATTGTATTTTTTTATTTCCCATGAAAGTGCTTAAATACTGAAAAATAAACATAATGTGAGATCCAAATGCTTTAATCATAAACCCATAGAAACATATCCATATTCAAGCAACAAATAACCGCTGGAATATGGAATTTGGAATTACCATGTTCCAGGATCGGTTTATCATATGTGAGTCAAGTGCTTTACAGATTTAATTAACCTTTTATGCCCATACAAGTCACTCATATCGCAAAACAACAGTTGATGAATGATGTTTGGTTTCTCCGGTGTCCCTTGAGGTCCTAGACCAATTAAATTATTAATTAAAATTAAAAGTAAACATTTAATCAAAATTGGCTAGAGATAGAGATGGTACAATACTTCGCAGTTATCATTTTAAGGAGGTTTGAAAGTAGAAACAACTGTTAGCATTTGCAGTTCCATATAAGCTTGCTAAATAACGTGGACATCAAATCATTCAAAATGAAATGGCCATTTTACATCACACTGGAAATACAACATGGGAGCTTATTTCAATATCAATCCATATTCGATGACAGCTTCAGAAATGACATTGCTTTGCACATGTTTGGGTTCCTCGATAGCTATCCCAGGGCAACCAATGGTGCCACAAAAAATGGGAGGGAAAGTTCAAAAGTGTTACTTCTTCGCTCTCTCTTGGATTACATATGCACATATAGACTGGTATTTTCCCCTGGATTCCCCCCGTATCAGAGCCCTAATATGTCCTCTCTATATAGCGATTTGCTGCCCTTTCCTTCATCTCTTTTAAGGATTTCTTAGACAGGCTTCCAGAGAGATATTCATAAATGTCCTCTTTTGCAAATCCCCAGCATTCGTCCTGTATGCTCAGAGAGTTATCTCTCTCTTAACAGTAAAGGTCATTGGAGGAGACTTGCAGATATGGAAAGGCTAAGCTCTGTTCATGGCAGAGTGTTAAACAACTATCTCAAAATCAATAGCCGACAGTTTGGTAATGAAGGCCACCGAACACAGGAATACCTTCAATCTGCCCAAGATTGTTACTTTATGGAGATTATGGTTTTCTCGGCTATAGCGTTTACCAACTACAATGTATTTGGTCCACAGGGTAAAACTGTGCCTTGCAGAACAGTATATTTATCTCCAGAATCCCCAGTTTTAATATGCGTATCAGCAAATCATATTTTAGATAGAATTCTTTCCATATTTGTATTCCCTCAAACCTCCAATAGAAACCCATTTTATACAGAAGAATACTTTACATATATTATCCAAGTCACCGGGCGCTCTAATGTCACAACAGCAGTGCCAGATAATTCTGCTAATGAACACAAAAGCAAGTTTGGAGAAAGCAAGGGAAAAGTCATATAGGTGCAAGCAGATTAGCTCCTTTCTCATTTCCGACATTTCCTCTTTGATCGCTCCCAAAACTAATCTCATTATAAGTGTCTGTCAAGCGTACACGACAATTCATTTTAACAAGGTAGAGTTTCCAGCTCCCCTTTTAAATCACTGTGGTTCTCTTTGCTGAGGAAATCGCACAAGATCACTGTGTCGCAGACATTGCCTAATAGGCGAGCAAACCTTGAACCTTTGATTATTCCCAAAGCCGACTTAAATGCGAACATATTTTCTTAGTAATTGTGTTCAGTAGCTAACAGTTGAAGTGTCTCGTAATGTATGGACCCAGAAGGTGTGTGTTGGTGCTCGGGGCTGGAGTGGTACAAAACAAAAATGAACATCTGTTAAAAAAAATATTTGAAAAGTTAGTTGTCAGTTTGGTACACAAAAATCTGCCAAAAAAGTTTAAACATGTAGTTATTTAACATAAAATAATGAATGTCAAAATAATGCATTAAAAAAAAATAGATGAAGCATTACCGCTATACCAGTACCAAAATTAACACTATGTTTTATGCTAATATGCTAAAAATATCTATTACGGTACCCACTTATTATGATACTGTGTGATAAATTATTTGTTAAAAGAACATAATGACTTTTGGTTCTTTAATTGGGCTTTGTGGAAGAGCCCCGTCTCAAATTTCTTCAAACAGGTTTGCGCAAAATAAAAAAACATGAAAAACATCCTGAGGCGGTATTTTTGAAGCCCTTTTATATAACAAGCGGGTCGCATAAATATTACAGTGGATCTCGACTCCGAAGGAGCCTGAGAAACATCTCTTATCATGGCCTCTCTATAGCTAACCTCCGAACCCCACCCTCCACCCCCTTTGGACCGGGGGTCTCCGTAATAGGCCTCTACCATTCTGTGTGGAGATGGGCTAACCTCTTCGTGATCTCTATCTGTCTATCACTGGGTTAATGTCACCGTCGAGGATAAATGCTGGAGATGCCTCAAAGTATTTGGTGCACCACTACCTTAATAATGTCTGAGCTCTATTAGCTAGGCGTGTGATGGAGGGGGATGGTGGGGGGGAGAGGGGGGGGTGTTTGGGTGAGAGTGTTGGAGATGCTGGACGGACATGTCACTCCAATTAGCAGTAGCCATAGCTTTAAAGCCTTGTCATTAGGAGCACGTAACCCCTCTGTCACTCATATAAAATTTCCGCTGAAGCAAATTGGCCATTGGACACATTGCTGGGGGGTGGGGTGGGGGGAAACAGCTCATACTGGACTCATGTATGACAATTGTATGGGAGCGCTAAGCTGGAAAGACAGTTACCCGGGCCGGAGACGCCAGCCAGTGGTAATCACATTGCGTGAATATAATACTAGGGCACACTCAAGTTTTAATCCATTAGAATTACACGCCGTAAAAGGGGAAGACATGCATTATGATATGCTTCTTTACATTAATTCACAATGCAGAAACAGGTGAATGCATTTTGAATGGATGCCCGTAGAGCATCCCCGCCTGAATATGCAGAGAGGTTCCCAGCGGTGGAGGTGGTGGTGGAGGAGGTGCTTTCATAAAGCCCCCCCGTCTGTACAGCTCTGGTAGACAGGGGGGCATTAGCTGTTATCTGGAGTGAGCTGCCATTAAAGCCCGCAACAATGGGAGCCAGGTCAAGGATGGGGTTGAATGACAGCTCTGGATGAATCTAATTCGGAGGAAACGATAAAGAAGAGGTCTTGTGCTCAGAATAAAAGCAGAAGAAAATGTTATTTTTTTCTCCACCAGGTCAGCTGCTGCCGAGTGATTTTATTCTTCGCTCCACGCTGGAGTGAAGGGTCAGATATGAAGCAGTACAATGACCGGCAGTAGATCGAGGGGAAAAGAAGACAGGCGAAAAGCTGCACAATCTGGTGGCGGAATCAAAGCCATCGGCTGTTAATGAAAATAAAAAGTGAGGCCGCACTGTAAATCATGGCGCCGTCTCATATATTAGCGATAATGAATTCACGCTGCCACATTTAACCTTAGTTTTGCAATTCATTATATTTGAGATTAACAAGGGAGAGAACTTAAGCGAACTGTCTGCAGGGAATTTCAGTCGGGCCGTGTTGTCAATCAAGGCTTGTGTTTCGGTGTCTTTCATTAGGGCTGGAGGAATTAAATAAGCCTTCCCTTCAATGGCCACCTCCCGTTTAACGCTGCTCTTCCTCTCCCAAGATGGTTAACTCTTCATTACCCAAATTAAAGGCATCCATCTCTGCTGGCTGCCGCCTCATTGCCATGACCTCTACCTGTCAAAATGTTCATGTAAGCCATTGAGTGATGGATGATACCCCCAAAAGCCATTGTCAGAATCACCCAGCGAGTGTCCGACCCGCTCCTCACCATTCATTCATCTCCCCAGGCCATGCGCCACCAGCTAGGGCTTAACAATGAGGCTGGCCCACTAATTTACTCTCATAGAAATTAGAAACTACCTTTTAATTATATGCCTGGGAGTGTTCTAGGAGTTCACCGGGATCACTCCCGAGCTTTTAACTCTGCTCTGCGGCGGAGATCATTTATATTCCTCTGACGTGTTGCTCGGGGGGTCTTCTGTAGCTCGAAGGGTACTCTCCACGGGGAATATGAGCCACGCATTCAGGAATGGGTAAAAAGGTACGAGCGCTACAATCGATGTTCCCCACACGTGAAGGTCACAGCCATCGCTTAGAGCTGATAAAAATAGCAGAGGAAATCGTGTACTACAGTACCAGCTCTTTTTTAAATTAATGCGTTTCGAAATGACATACAATTGGAAAATATCGCGGGTGGAGATATCGATGGTCATCAAAAAAAATACAATGCTTCGTTTATCGCCACTCGACAAATCAGTACAACGCACAATTTGCCCGGACGCCAGCCACAGTGGTGTGCGATCAATAAACAACACAAGCGTGTTTCTCGCTCACTTCTGCAGTTGCATCATGCGAGCCCAGACTGCTTCACAGATACTCTTTGTTGACAAAGAAAGCAGCGCCTCTCCTGAACTCCTGCTTTCATTTTGTCCCTCAGCCCCTTTTCTCTATTTGCATCACCTTCAGACACATGTAAATATCCAACCGCTTGGCACTGGCCATCCATAATACATGATATAAGTGGTCCCCCACTTGTCTGACCTCTCGTCCTCCCACTTCCCCTTCCTCAGACAGATGTAGACGCCAGACACACCTCACTTCCTGGGAGAGGCCCGCGGAGCTAGACAGCTACCTACCGAGGGGGCAGCGCTCGGAGCTCCTCCGCTCACTCCCAGTTCCTCCATCCGTCAAGGGGTCAGGAGGTCACGCAGAGTTCACTTAACCTGACCGGGTGTGGGTCTTGTTTGTGTGTGTGCAAGTTGTGTGTCTTGTGTACTGTGTGTGTATAGTTTGTCTTTTGAGGGGTTTTATATGTGTAGGTGTGTGGGAAGTTTGTTTGTCTGTGCGTGTGTGTGTCTTGTTTGGGGTAGCTGTTTTGTGTGTGTGTGTGTGTGTGTGTGTGTGTGTGTGTTTGTGTGTTTGTGTGTGTGTGTGTGTGTGTGTGTGTGTGTGTGTGTGTGTGTGTGTGTGTGTGTCGCTTCTGCGCTCTGTGTGATGTGTTTTTTTCTCCTGGGTGTTGTGTGTTCTTTTTGTTGGTGTGTGTGCAGCTCACTGTGATACATGCCAGGCTGTTTATGTGTGAGGTCTTTGAGGAGAGGGTGTCAGAGTTGGGGGTGGGGGGGGGGGGGGGGGGGGGGGGGGGTTACGCAGGTGTCTACTGTGAGTGTGTGCGTGTGCATGTGTTTGTGTGTCCTCATCTCAGAGTTGGATCATGCAAGAGAGTGTGAACTTGTTTCAATCTGCCGGCATGTTTCTGAATGCGTCTACGTACATGCGGGCACACGTGTGTGTGTGTGTTCATGTCGAAGTGGGGCTCGTGTCTCGGGGACAAATGTGGAGGAAGTGAGAAGTCGTCGCCCAAATTAGAAGAAGCTTCCGGTCCAGAAGTGCTCCTGCAGCAGAAGCAGAAGGTAACACAACAGATGGAAGGTGGTGTAGGTGGTGGAGCGTTTGATGGGTAGGAGGAACAACACGGCTCTGGCAGCAGAAACGCTGAGCTCATCACAGTGAAGGAGGTGACCATCACTTGTTACAGCTTATTTAGGATTATGACTCAATCAGAAGGGCTTATTGCTGCTTAGGTAATTATTTAATCAAAGAGTGGACGTGTCAATAGAAGTCGACAAGAGATTAATTATAAGTACGGGGATGACTTCAACTCCCTGTTTTCTTTTTTTACTGGGTCTCTCTCTCTCTCTCTCTCTCTCTCTCTCTCTCTCTCTCTCTCTCTCTCTCCTTGCTGGCGGTTAGGGAGAGGGAGAGCGTGATGAGATTGTGTGCAGAAGGGTGAGTGACAGCTCCAGTGAAGCAGGGATAACCGGAGCACTACAGTTAACACTCTTAACCCCTCTAGCACTGATAGAGATCAATAGAACGCTATACTTGATTAAATGGTTTAATTAGTCGTATTAAGTCACAATGCCACTTAGTGGGGAGAGGGGAAAAAAACAACGTAACGCTGGTGATGGATCTATGGCAGTCCATCAGCTGCCGTTGACATCAGCGCTAAAGATTTTGTTTTCCATATTATGCTGCAAAACCCTGAGGTGAGGGGGAACCGACCCGAAGAGTCTGGTATATCTGATCATGGTCGTACCTGTGTTTATACCACATGGGGTCATGACCTCAGTTTTCTTACCGACTTTTCCACCCATTTCCCGAAAAACACTTCCATAATTAAATGAGCAAATGACAGGGGGGAGAATCCTGGTTCCTTCCCTCTCTGACTCTAATGACCTCTGATGTAGGCCTGGTTCGGCCAGGCTGTTTTTAGCTCCGGTGATGGCCTCGCTAATGCACGCGTTACGACCACGGTGGGGATGGGTATTTGTGGCAACACAGCATTAAAGGAAGCACTGCGACGGAGAGGGACCTGCGGTAGGTGTTCGGTCCATCCATCTATCCACGAACAACCTGCTATTATTTATAGAAAACAGAAGGCGGATGAGAGGCACCGAGGTCTCTTGCTGATACTTATCAGCCCAGGCGTGTCTCTGGTAATACCGAAGCTACAGGGGGCTTCTGCAGGAAAGGGCTGATGTACTGGAGGAGAGGAGATTGCTCAGAGGAGACGCAGTGTTTATCTTAATTCAAACGGGCAAACATTTTTGGCCGAGATGAGCTCCGTCAACACGTGAAATTGTCTGACCTTTATTTTGTCTTTATCGCGTGTGCAGGTGAACGCATTTAAACAGATGGTTTATGTTGCTCGGGGAGAGTCATTGGTATGCATCTCCCATGGCTCGGATATGGTTTTCTCATTCGAGCCACAACAATAATCCAGCGGACGACCTTCGACTCGAGGTTCGAGTCCCAAGAACCCTGCTCAAGTGTTCCAGGGAGGGTGTTTTAATTCAGCGCACTGCGGTTTTGCTTGTCTGGGGTCTGTCCAGGGAATCCTTTCTGTGGATTTTCACCCCCCCGTTGATATTTTATTTGGCCGCCGAGGAGCAGGATGTGAGCTTCACAGCAGTGCAGAACATCTGAAACAGACAGACGGATGAACGGACGGACGAGACGTTTGAACCCGGGCGCCCGCGTCGCAGGAGAGCAGAGATAAACACTGGAGAAGAAAAACAAGCAATGTGAAGGAGGGCGCGGGTTTTTCTTCCAGCCACACGGAAGTTTCCTATTTTATCAACTGGGAGAGCCGCTGTAGCCGATCCCCTGTGGAGAACACACACTCACACACGTCGTCAGACACACACACCTCCCTCCATACTGTCGGAGACCTAACCTTCTCTGGCCCCTGCTATGCCCCCAGCCCCCCTATGCGCTGGAACCAAATTAGACAGCACAGGGAAGATAATGTCCACCTCTCCCCATCGCAGTTTAAACGCCGGTAATCTCTCATTCGCCCCCTGACATTCAGAAGACATCCAGCCAGTTGCTCACACACACACGCACACACACAGACACACACAGACACACACACACACACACACACACCAGCTCCTATCATTAACGTGATTACCTCCCGTCAGAAGAGGGGGACGACGGAGGAGAGGGGAGAAGAAGAGGGGAGGAGAAGGAAGAAGGTGGAGAGCAGAGTGGAAGGAGGGGAGAGCTGTCACGTTCACTAGCATGGAGCCCAAGCCACAGAGCCTCCTCCCCTCCCCCCACCTCCCCTCATCCTCCGCACCCCCCCCCGCGGGTCGGCAGATGGCAGGGGTGGGCAGCGTTGGGGGGGCAAGAAGGGGGGTACTCCCCACCCTCCTGTCTTCGATTCTCAGCTGCACTTGTGAGATATGTGCTATGTATGAAATGTGTTGGCTGGGATCCATGTCCTTCAACTCCCAGCAGCCCCGGCGGCTCCACCCTGGCCAGCTGCGGCCTGTGAGCTCACTGGGGCGCAGCATGGGGGGGGGGGGGGGGGATATGAACAACATGTGAACCATCCCCGACACCCCCACCATCACAACAAGTGAGCAGCCGCGACAAGAGCATGCTGGCTACGTCACAAGGTTGGGGTTGGAGTGCAAGGTAGGAGGGTCCTTGTGAATGTGATTGGCGGCTCCGGAAGCCATGACAACCAAGCTTCACAGGGAGAACAACAAGTGAGGGGGGCCAGCGGTGTGTCATGGACGTCCTGCTTGGTCTCGCCGCGTGACGTGGCTTCGACTCCTGACTCACTTGTTGAGGCCGCAGCTGGACTGCATGAGCCAACATGTTACCTCAAGGCTTTCATCTGGATCAATGGGAGCCTCAAAGTCTCCCCGCAACCTGGGCTCGAGTCAATGTCAATAGAGAGAACAGGGAGAGAGAGAGAGAGAGAGAGAGAGAGGGGGGGGGAGAGGGGGGTGTCGGGGGGGAGGGGGGGGGGGGGGGGAGATAGAGAGAGAGAATGGGAGGGAGAGAGGGAGAGAGAGGAGGGGGGAGAGAGAGAGAAGCCTCAAGTGTGATTGCTGAAAGAGAGAGAGAACAAGTGGGGGAGAGAGAGAGACAGGGCTTAGCAGTGATGCATACGGTTATTGATGGTTACCTTCCGATCCATATGGCCCACAGACAGGAAATGGGTGCCTTCCTGTTTGATTATATTGGAACAGAAGAGGCTTGAGAGATGGATGTGAGACATTAGAGGAACAAGATAGGTCTGCTTATTTTAACTGCTGCACAGGTGTCTTCAATAAAAGAAGAAGCTCCATTTATAGAGCTATTTGAAAGTGAAGGTATAAAGAGTCATAGAATGATCAATCGGGAGCACCGGCAGCACATCAAAGAGCAGACGGAGACGTCTCAATCACCTCATAATTGCCCCTGGACTCCGGATCGGTTTTTGGAGTTAAACCGAAAAAAAATAAAAAGGCTAATCCTTTGAAAATAATAACCACTTTAATTGTATTTTTTGGAACTTTTATTTTGTTTGAATGACACAGTAATAATGATACCTCCTCCAATAGCCTTCATTCACAATACTCACCTTACATCAAACACAATCGCTTCTTTACTCACGCAAAATAAGGACTTATCTCCTTAAGAATGAAACAACAAAGTAGGCAGGCAGGTCTGTCTGTGTTCCAGAGGACAGATACTGTCTGAGGCAGGAAACTGCACAAGGTATTTGCTTTCTCGCCTCTCACACATCTTCACACGCTCGCCTGGTGAGACACCTTCTCAGAGGCCTTGTAGATTGTTTTTGTGGTTGGCTGGGAGGGATAATCAGTTCTTTAGCTGTTTCTCCCCCCCCCCCCTCCCCCCCCCCCCCCCCCCCCCCCCACACACACACACACACATGTACGCACCTTTCAACATGCACCCACATGCACATCTAAAAATATACACACATATACACACACTCTCCTTCACATGCACGTACAAGCACACTCACACACACAGATGGTCACGTGCAGACACACAAGTGGAAATACACACACACCCAAAAATACACACACACACACACAAACACACACACACATAGACACAGACACACACACACACACACACACACACACACACAGAGACACAAACACACACACACACACACACACACACACACCCAGCCCAGCAGATGGAGTTGTGAGTGGCAGGACCTGGCAGGGGAAGGTTCTTCGCGTAAGCAGAGGCGCCCGCTGCCAGCCTTTAATCACGTCCATTCCAGCTCCATCTCATTGGAGCACAAACACACTCTGTGTGCGTGTGCTTCAGCTGCCCCCAAACTCAATTCATGTTAATGTTAATCCCCCTGATTGAGTTATTCTACATAATAACATTCCCGCTACACAGAGGGCTATCTCAGTCGTACGCAGCACAAACAGCTTTCTTACTTTTTTTTATTTCTTGCAGAAACGGCCCGCTAGCTTGCTCGCCATATGTCAGCGAAAACTGATTATTGTCCATAATTGTGGCAGCATCATTGAGGAAACAGTGGTCGTTTGTGTGCCATGGGTGGGTCGGCACGGACATGTGCAGAAGGAACTGTGAGCTGAAAGGCCAAGCAGCTGCAGACAGGAAGTGTGGAGCTGGTGTTTCATGTGCTTAAGAAAAAAACAAAAGAGGAAGCATCCCTACAAGTAAAAAGGTGTTTTTCAGGGTGTTTACTGGTACATCACCAGATGTTGGGAGCATGTGGATTGTTTGATACGCTGGTCGCTCTCTCTCTGTTTCTTAAACTCTCTCTCTCCGTCATTAATAAACCATAAACAGCATAATGTCTTTTTCAAATTAGCTTTAATTTCAAGCCATTCTTCCACGCTGGGCTTCAACGTTGGGGCCATACATGATACCAGTGTGCAGAGTTGTAGCTGTTTACCATAGTAGCGACATGTACACATGGGACCAGTCATGGGGGGATCTGCAACTATAAATTACGTTGAAGTTGAACTTTTGTTTCCAGGCCTTTTTGGTGTTTACTAAAGTACACCTAATCCAAGGTCTGGCAGTAGTGTGCTGCAGGTCGGGGCCTGTTGAAACGCACAACACTAAATATAGCCGCTGTTTTGTCCGTCGGCGGCAGTGCTGGCGCAGGCTGACTGCGTGAGAAGGCTGCTGGTCTGATTCCCCTCGTGCCCGAAGGCTCCATTGAACAGAGGAATCCAATGCATGCACTCTGCTTCCATCCTAAAGGACTAGATGGCTGACCTCGGAAAGCAGATGGAAGAGGCAGGGTTCACGCCTTCATGCTTGAGAAGATATCGAAAAGAAGGGGTTTGTAGATGGAGAGGTGAACGTTACGATAACAACAACGATGAAGCAAAAGAAGAAGAAAGTGCCGCCGCTTGTGTTTTCTCTCTCCCAGCGAGGTCTCATCAGTACATCCCTGGCAGGATGCTCTGAGTACCACCACACATGACTTCTCTTTACCCATGATGCTCCACTGGAGGGGGGAGGAGGTGAGAGGTCACCTAGCCATCAGAGGAAGCCATCACAGTGAGGTCTGACCCCGCCTCTGCCTCGTACCTTTCATCTGTCTCTCTGATTAGTTTGCCCGTGTGACTGATAGCAACTTAAAATGAAAAGCCCCCCCAACCCACCGGAGACCTCTCTGTTGTCAGTTGTCCACGACCTGCACCGAGGATTAGCCCGCTAGCAGAGTTAGCTTCTAGGAGGTGGACACGGCTCTGACTGGGATTTGTGTTTTTTTAATGAGTGTGTGTAT